>NW_028260620.1:0-60029 GCF_056163025.1 Triticum urartu
ATAACCAAGGTCATTCTTTGCTAAAGAGAAATGATCACTATGAGTCAGACTCAATAGAATTGGATCCATTCCAAATAGCGAGAATTAGGATTCTTGATCCCTCTCAATCTCTCTTTCAATTCGAGGATCCAGAGAGGTGTTTTCATAGTCATCTCCGAATATTTGCCATCTCGGAATATTTTCGATTTCATTTTTCTATGATATGTCTTTCTATATGAAAATTGGTTATTTACGATGTACGATGATCCCTGTTAAGCATCCATGGCTGAATGGTTAAAGCGCCCAACTCATAATTGGTAAATTTGCGGGTTCAATTCCTGCTGGATGCACACGAACGGGAACATTCCATAAGTCTATTGGAACTGGCTCTCTATCCATGGAATCTCATCCATCATCCATACATAACGAATTGGTATGGTATATTCATACCATAACATAAGAACAATAAGAACTCGAATTCTTATCGATACTGGAACTCAGAGCATAGGAGGGAAAGTCGATTTATGGATGGAATCAAATACGCAGTATTTACAGAAAAAAGTCTTCGTTTATTGGGAAAGAATCAATATACTTTTAATGTCGAATCGGGATTCACTAAGACAGAAATAAAGCATTGGGTCGAACTCTTCTTTGGTGTTAAGGTGGTAGCTGTGAATAGCCATCGACTACCTGGAAAAGGTAGAAGAATAGGACCTATTCTGGGCCATACAATGCATTACAGACGTATGATCATTACCCTTCAACCGGGTTATTCTATTCCACTTCTAGATAGAGAAAAAAACTAAAGGAGAATACTTAATAATACGGCGAAACATTTATACAAAACACCTATCCCGAGCACACGCAAGGGAACCGTAGACAGGCAAGTGAAATCCAATCCACGAAATAATTTGATCCATGGACGGCACCGTTGTGGTAAAGGTCGTAATTCCAGAGGAATCATTACCGCAAGGCATAGAGGGGGAGGTCATAAGCGCCTATACCGTAAAATAGATTTTCGACGGAATCAAAAGACATATCTGGTAGAATCGTAACCATAGAATACGACCCTAATCGAAATGCATACATTTGTCTCATACACTATGGGGATGGTGAGAAGAGATATATTTTACATCCCAGAGGGGCTATAATTGGAGATACTATTGTTTCTGGTACAAAAGTTCCTATATCAATGGGAAATGCCCTACCTTTGAGTGCGGTTTGAACTATTGATTTACGTAATTGGAAGTAACCAATTAGGTTTACGACGAAACCTAGAAATCGATCACTGATCCAATTTGACTACCTCTACGGGATAGACCTCAACAGAAAACTGTTGAGTAACGGCAGCAAGTGATTGAGTTCAGTAGTTCCTCATAGAAAATTATTGGCTCTAGAGATATGGTAATATGGAGAAGACAAAATTGTTTGAAGCACGCACAGAACCGGAAGCGCCCCTTGTTTCAAAGAGAGGAGGACGGGTTATTCACATTTAATTTGATGGTCAGAGGCAAATTGAAAGCTAAGCAGTGGTAATTAAGACCCCGGGGGAAAATAGGGATGTCTCCTACGTTTACCCATAATATGTGGAAGTATCGACGTAATTTCATAGAGTCATTCGATCTGAATGCTACATGAAGAACATAAGCCAGATGACGGAACGCAGAGACCTAGGATGTAGAAGATCATAACATGAGCGATTCGGCAGATTTGGATTCCTTTCCTATATATCCACTCATGTGGTACTTCATCATATGATTCATATAAGATCCATCTGTCTAGAGATCGTCATATACATCTAGAAAGCCGTATGCTTTGGAAGAAGCTTGTACAGTTTGGGAAGGGGTTTTTTGAGAGAAAAGAAGAATCTACTTCAACCGATATGCCCTTAGGCACGGCCATGCATAACATAGAAATCACACGTGGAAGGGGTGGGCAATTAGCTAGAGCAGCAGGTGCTGTAGCGAAACTCATTGCAAAAGAGGGTAAATCGGCCACTTTAAGATTACCATCTGGGGAGGTCCGTTTAGTATCCCAAAACTGCTTAGCAACAGTCGGACAAGTGGGTAATGTTGGGGTGAACCAAAAAAGTTTGGGTAGAGCCGGATCTAAGTGTTGGCTAGGTAAACGCCCCGTAGTAAGAGGGGTAGTTATGAACCCTGTGGACCACCCCCATGGGGGCGGTGAAGGGAAAGCTCCCATTGGTAGAAAAAAACCCACAACCCCTTGGGGTTATCCTGCGCTTGGAAGAAGAACTAGGAAAAGGAAAAAATATAGCGATAGTTTTATTCTTCGTCGCCGTAAGTAAATACGTAACTAGGAATATGGAAAATTGCATTTTTGGAATTTGCAATAATGCGATGGGCGAACGACGGAATTGAACCCGCGCATGGTGGATTCACAATCCACTGCCTTGATCCACTTGGCTACATCCGCCCCTTATCCAGCTAAAGGATTTTTTTCTTTTTTCCATTGATCATTATTCTATTTATTCTGACCTCCGTACTTCGATCGAGATATTGGACATAGAATGCCACTCTTTAAAAAGGAAAAAAGGAGTAATCAGCTGTGACACGAAAAAAAACGAATCCTTTTGTAGCTCATCATTTATTGGCAAAGATAGAAAAGGTCAATATGAAGGAGGAGAAAGAAACAATAGTAACGTGGTCCCGGGCATCTAGCATTCTACCCACAATGGTTGGCCATACAATCGCGATTCATAATGGAAAGGAACATATACCTATTTACATAACAAATCCTATGGTAGGTCGCAAATTGGGGGAATTCGTGCCTACTCGGCATTTCACGAGTTATGAAAATGCAAGAAAGGATACTAAATCTCGTCGTTAACTGAATTCTGAATAGAAAGATTAAGAAGAAAAAAAGATTCAAAATAAAGTAAAGGTAGGCGGGGAATAACCTTATTTATGACAAGTTTCAAACTAGTAAAGTATATCCCTAGGATAAAGAAGAAGAAAAGTGGGCTAAGGAAACTCGCAAGGAAAGTTCCAACCGATCGTCTACTTAAGTTCGAGAGAGTTTTCAAAGCACAAAAACGTATCCCTATGTCTGTTTCAAAGCACAAAGAGTTCTTGACGAGATTCGCTGGCGTTACTACGAGGAAACTGTTATGATACTGAACCTCATGCCCTATCGAGCATCTTATCCCATCTTAAAGTTGGTTTATTCGGCAGCCGCAAATGCTACTCATTATAGGGATTTCGACAAAGCGAATTTATTTATTACTAAAGCCGAAGTCAGTAGGAGTACTATTATGAAGAAATTCAGACCTCGAGCTCGAGGACGTAGTTTCCCCATAAAAAAAAGCATGTGTCATATAACAATTGTACTAAATATAGTAAAGAAATCTAAATAACCTTTAGATCCATCTAAGATTTCGATTCCCAGTAAAAAAATATAGAATAGAAAAATATGGGACAAAAAATAAATCCACTCGGTTTCAGACTTGGTACAACCCAAAAACACCATTCCTTTTGGTTCGCACAACCAAAAAATTATTCTGAAGGTCTACAGGAAGATAAAAAAATAAGGGATTGTATCAAGAACTATATACAAAAGAATAGGAAAAGGGCTCGAATAGAAAAATAGAATCAGACTCAAGTTCCGAAGTAATTACACATAATAGAAAAATGGACTCAGGTTCAAGTTCCGAAGTAATTACACATATAGAAATCCAAAAAGAAATCGATACGATCCACGTCATAATCCATATTGGATTCCCAAATTTATTAAAGAAAAAAGGAGCAATCGAAGAATTAGAGAAAGATCTACAAAAGGAAATTAACTCTGTAAACCAGAGATTTAATATTTCTATCGAAAAAGTTAAAGAACCTTATAGACAGCCTAACATTCTTGCAGAATATATAGCTTTCCAATTAAAAATAGAGTTTCATTCCGAAAGGCAATGAAAAAAGCCATTGAATTAACTAAAAAAGCAGATATAAGGGGAGTAAAAGTAAAAATTGCGGGTCGTCTCGGAGGAAAAGAAATTGCACGCGCCGAATCTATTAAAAAGGGTAGACTTCCCCTCCAAACAATTCGCGCTAAAATTGATTATTGCTGCTATCCAATTCGGACTATCTATGGAGTATTAGGTGTAAAAATTTGGATATTCGTAGACGAAGAATAAGTAATCTTGTCTTCGGATTCTGTCCATTGATAGAATAAAAAATGACAAGAGACTTTTTTCCTGAAATCCCTGCAAAGAAGAAATTATACCTCTTTCTATAAGATTTAATGAAAATTGATAAATCATTTAATATAATTGCTATGCTTAGTGTGTGACTCGTTATTTTTTTCTTTTTTTTAAGAAAAAACTTAGTAATTATAGAAAATTAACTAATAACCAACCTATTGCTTCGTATTGTCGAGATCCTAACTAAGAAACAGTCACTATATGAATAAATACCTCTATCATAACATAAATGAGTAGATGTGTCATATAGTTGTAGCAACTGCAATTTTTTCTCTAAAAAGAAAAGGGATTCTAGGTTGTGAAGCAAAACTAAAGGGATGTGGATAAAGGGAGGGATGATAGAAAGAAGGAAGAGGAAATAAATAAGATATAGGATTCCACTATGTATGGTCTATGAATTACATCATAAAAGGCAATGTGATAAAGCATCAATATAATAAAAATAATAGAGAATTAAAAATTGTAACTTGAAACAAGAACTACAAATTTAAAGCAATAATAAAGAGCCGCCCGGGTTAATAAAACTGAGAAAATTAACTCGGAAAGAAATTTTTGGAAGCTCCGTTGCGGGATTCAGACCTACCATTCAAGGAGAAGCAGTGGGAACGACAGAACCTATGATTCCATAGGATTTTATTGAAAAGAATCCTAACACTTCATTGGGTGGGATGGCGGAACAAACCAAAAAAATTGTCTTATTTGGTAAGTTTATAAATTAACAAATAAGACAGGAAAGAGTAAATATTCGCCCGCGAAATTCTTATTGAATTAGAATACTTTACCGCGATTCAATAAGAGTAAAAATAAGGATTTTTTTAAGAAGGATTACATTATCTATAAATATAGAATTTAGATAAATATACACACACATCTGGATATATTCTAGATCTTCTTTTTTGACTATATATTATATTTTTCTGTTTTAACAAATTCAATATAAAAAAAACCGAACTTTTTCTATTATCTATTAATGTGTATCTATCCGTACCGTAATATTTTGGAATATTATGAATTAGAGAAATTTACATGCTTTCTGATTCCATTCGCGAGGAGCTGGATGAGAAGAAACTCTCATGTCCAGTTTTGCAGTAGAGATGGAACTAAGAAAGAGAACCATCGACTATAACCCCAAAAGAACCAGATTTCGCAAACAACATAGAGGAAGAATGAAAGGAAAATCCTGCCGAGGCAATCGTATTTGTTTTGGTAGATATGCTCTTCAAGCACTTGAACCCGCTTGGATCACGGCGAGACAGATAGAAGCAGGACGAAGAGCAATAACACGATATGCACGTCGTGGTGGAAAAATATGGGTACGTATATTTCCCGACAAACCGGTTACACTAAGACCCACGGAAACACGTATGGGCTCGGGAAAGGGTCCCCCGAATATTGGGTATCCGTTGTTAAACCTGGTCGTATACTTTATGAAATGGGGGGAGTATCTGAAACTGTAGCTAGAGCAGCTATCTCCATAGCTGCCAGTAAAATGCCCATACGAAGTCAATTTATTCGATTAGAGATATAGAACCCTAAAAGGGGTATGGAAGATAAAAAAAAATGCTCGGTTTTTCTTTCTGGAAAGACAATATTTCTTTCATCCTTTTGCATTGAAATAACAAATTGAAATCAAAATAATATGATTCAACCTCAGACCCTTTTAAATGTAGCAGATAATAGTGGAGCTCGAAAATTGATGTGTATTCGAGTCATAGGAGCTGCTGGTAATCAGCGATATGCTCGTATTGGTGATGTTATTGTTGCTGTAATCAAAGACGCATTGCCCCAAATGCCTCTAGAAAGATCCGAAGTAATTCGAGCTGTAATTGTACGTACATGTAAAGAGTTCAAATGCGAAGACGGTATAATAATCCGCTATGATGACAATGCTGCGGTTATAATTGATCAAAAAGGCAATCCAAAAGGAACTCGAGTTTTTGGCGCGATTGCCGAGGAATTGAGAGAATTGAATTTTACCAAAATAGTTTCATTAGCTCCTGAAGTATTATAAATACTAGTAGGCGAAATTGAGACCAAAGAATTAATTTAGTAGATTGTGTTTTACGTATATGTTTTAAAATCCAAAATGAAAAAAAAAAAAAGAAAACATGTTGATTATAGAAAAATTAGGAGGAACCTAGAATTAGAGTCTTATGGGCAAGGACACTATTGCTGATTTACTAACCTCTATAAGAAATGCGGACATGAATAAAAAAGGAACAGTTCGAGTAGTATCTACAAATATTACCGAAAACATTGTTAAAATACTTCTACGAGAGGGTTTTATTGAAAGTGTTCGGAAACATCAGGAACGTACAGATATTTCTTGGTTTCAACTTTGCGACATCAAAAGAGAAAGACTATAAAAGAATATATAGAACAAGAACCTTTTTAAAGCGTATCAGCCGACCCGGCTTACGAATTTATACCAACTATCAAGGAATTCCTAAAGTTTTGGGTGGAATGGGAATTGCTATTCTTTCTACTTCTCGAGGAATAATGACAGATCGAGAAGCTCGACTAAACAGAATTGGGGGAGAAGTCTTATGTTATATATGGTAATCGCCCCGCCTATAGTGCTCGAATTCTATCTCGCCCTTCCTATTTTTAAAATAAAAATAGAAAAATAGGAGAAAAAAATATGACAGAAAAAAAAAATAGGAGAGAAAAAAAAAACCCGAGAGAAGCAAAAGTAACTTTCGAAGGTTTAGTTACGGAAGCCCTACCCAATGGAATGTTCCGCGTTCGGCTAGAGAATGACACCATCATCCTAGGCTATATTTCAGGAAAGATACGGTCTAGTTCTATACGAATACTGATGGGGGATAGGGTCAAAATTGAAGTAAGTCGTTATGATTCAAGCAAGGGACGTATAATTTATAGACTTCCCCATAAGGATTCGAAGCGTATCGAAGACTCGAAGGATAGCGAAGATTTGAAGGATAGCGAAGATTTGAAGGATACCAAAGATTCAAAGGATTAGGTTTTTCTTTTTTTTTCTAGGGTAATAAATTCTAAGTTCTAAAATTCAAGCGAAGAGACTTATTTTTTCCAAAAGATTAGATTCATAGTTTAAAAAAGGATACGGAAATATGAAAATAAGAGCTTCCGTTCGTAAAATTTGTACAAAATGTCGACTGATTCGTAGGCGTGGACGAATTAGAGTCATTTGCTCTAATCCGAAGCATAAACAAAGACAGGGGTAATCTTTCGAAAAAGAACTTTACTTTCTAAAAAGTAAAAAAAAGTACCCGCGGAAATGTTCCAATTCCAAATAAAATAATTTCATTTAAAATAATTAAAGTAAAGGGTTTATTTTACCCTGAAACGGATATCTTTGTATCTTTTTTTCTTTTTTTTATTTCTAACTCATATTTATGAGATAATAAAATATGGCAAAAGCTATACCAAAAATTGGTTCACGTAAGAAAGTGCGTATTGGTTTACGTAGGAATGCACGTTTTAGTTTACGGAAGAGTGCACGTAGAATAACAAAAGGGGTTATTCATGTTCAAGCTAGTTTCAACAATACCATTATAACTGTTACAGACCCACAAGGTCGGGTGGTTTTTTGGTCCTCGGCCGGTACTTGTGGATTCAAAAGCTCAAGAAAAGCATCACCCTATGCTGGTCAAAGAACAGCAGTAGATGCTATTCGTACAGTAGTTTGCAACGAGCAGAAGTTATGGTAAAGGGCGCTGGTAGTGGAAGAGATGCCGCATTACGAGCCATTGCTAAAAGTGGTGTGCGATTAAGTTGTATACGCGATGTAACACCTATGCCGCATAATGGATGTCGACCGCCTAAAAAAAGACGTCTGTAAAAGAATTAACCCGCTTTCAACTTTCATTTCAAGAGAAATAAACGATTCAATGATAAAATAATAATACTAGTCTATTATGGTTCGAGAGGAGGTAGCAGGATCCACTCAAACACTACAGTGGAAGTGTGTTGAATCAAGAGTAGATAGTAAGCGCCTTTATTATGGTCGTTTCATTCTGTCCCCGCTTAGAAAAGGTCAAGCGGACACCGTCGGTATTGCCTTGCGAAGAGCTTTACTTGGAGAAATAGAAGGAACATGTATCACACGTGCAAAATTTGGGAGCGTGCCGCACGAGTATTCTACAATAGCAGGTATTGAAGAATCCGTACAAGAAATTTTACTAAATTTGAAAGAAATTGTATTGAGAAGTAATCTCTATGGAGTTAGAGACGCATCCATTTGCGTCAAAGGTCCTAGATACATAACTGCTCAAGATATCATCTTACGCCTTCCGTAGAAATCGTTGATACGGCACAACCTATAGCTAACTTGACAGAGCCCATTGATTTCTGTATTGATTTACAGATCAAGAGAGATCGTGGATATCAGACAGAACTCAGAAAGAACTATCAAGATGGAAGTTATCCTATAGATGCTGTATCCATGCCTGTTCGAAATGTGAATTATAGTATTTTTTCTTGTGGGAATGAAATGAAAAACACGAGATACTTTTTCTAGAAATATGGACTAATGGAAGTTTAACCCCTAAGGAAGCACTTTATGAGGCTTCTCGTAATTTGATTGATTTATTTCTTCCTTTTCTACACGCGGAGGAAGAGGGCGCTAGTTTCGAAGAAAATAAAAACAGGTTTACTCCACCCCTTTTTACTTTTCAAAAAAGATTAACTAATCTAAAGAAAACAAAAAAGGAATTCCATTGAATTGTATTTTTATTGATCAATTAGAATTGACTTCTAGAACGTATAATTGTCTAAAAAGGGCCAATATACATACACTATTGGACCTTTTGAGTAAGACTGAAGAAGATCTTCTGAGAATTGACAGTTTTCGTATGGAAGATAGAAAACATATATGGGACACTCTAGAGAAGCATCTCCCAATTGATTTACTTAAGAATAAACTCTCGTTTTAAATCCATTGCAATTTTTTTTCTTCTTCTTTTTCGAGTTAGAATAAAAAGAAAACAATTTAGCATCTTTGGTACAATCTATATTTCGCGAAATGGATCATAATAAAATGGATTTTAGGTATCTAGGGAAGATTCACTTGGAAGTAACTATTTCCTAGATACCTATGGTACTTCACGGTTGAATGAATCAAAAAATATCTAAAAAAGACCTAAAGTTAATGATTTATCAATGGGTAATGTTGCTCCAATACCTAACCAAAGAGCTACTACAGTACCGATTAAAAAAACGGTCGTAGCTACTGGGCGGCGAAATGGATTTTGGAATTTATTGACATTCTCTAGAAAAGGTACTGTCAATAAGCCTGTTGGCACAGAAACCATTAAAAGAACGCCCAATAACTTATTGGGTACCGTACGGAGTATTTGAAACACGGGAAAGAAGTACCACTCGGGTAATATTTCCAGAGGAGTTGCAAACGGATCTGCCGGTTCACCAATCATTGATGGCTCGAGAACCGCTAAACCTACATTACATGCAATAGTACCTAGAATTACTACTGGAAAAATATATAAAAGATCGTTGGGCCATGCGGGTTCCCCGTAATAATTATGTCCCATCCCTTTAGCTAATTTAGCTCTTAATACAGGATCATTTAAGTCTGGTTTCTTTGTTATTGGGATAGGTGAACTCTTTAGGATCCATCCCCAAAGGAACCGGACATGAGAATTTATCATCATCCGGCTCGAGCAAGAGTGAAAGAAATAAGACCGCGGAAGATCCTTAATAGAATTAAGGTTTATAATGACTCAATGACTCTAGGCAAGAAAAGCTTTATCAGATTCTCTTTTCCGAAGTTGCACCTACAACTACTCATTGAAAATAATCCTATTCTTATGGGTAAATGCTCAATATCCAAGTGGGCTTACAATTTGATCATGATCAATTGCTTTGTGGATTGTCTCATGTCTCTTGATTAGTTGGTATTTATCCCCTCAATATCGCAAGTTTCTTACCTCCAAACAAAATATTTACTTGTTACTAATAAAAAATCAAAAAGTTTAGCCTACATTCTTCCTTAGATCCCTTCTTTTACTCCGATAGTATTGCGGATCACAATCGATGCAAAGAAAATGAATGCATTTCCATACTATAATAAAAAGGTAAGTGTAATAAATAGAGAACTGGATCATGTCACATGACTTATTCCATTTCTACTCTATGGGATCTTACGGAGCCTGTTCATGGATGACATGGTTGCGGTATGATCATAGAAGATATTCTCCTCAAGTGAACCAGCCTATCCTTCCTAGGTAGGGGACTTACATGTTGATTGGATGCGGAGACACCTTTGGTTGTGAATTCTAATGTGGCAGATCCAATTCTTTATCTGCATGGCCAAATCAATAATTCAAGTCACACACTCCCATAATCCGCCTTTTTTCTTTCGTAAAATTAACTTCAACTATTTGTATTGTATAAAAATACTTTGGAGTTGAAGAGAAGTATCCAAATGACATGTGTTATTTTACAATAACCCATGCTTGTAGCAATGAAATACCAAAACCTACCCGATATGATATATGATAATTATAATTCTCTATGATATGCCTTCCCTATAAAGGACCCGAAATACCTTGCTTACGTATCATTGGAAAGTGCATTAACATAAATACGGCAGTAAGCAGAGGCAGTACAAAGGTATGTAAACTATAAAAACGAGTCAAAGTGGATTGGCCCACACTAGCACTTCCGCGTAATAACTCCACTAAAGGCGATCCTATTACCGGAATGGCGTCAGGTACACCTGTCACAATTTTGACTGCCCAATAGCCAATTTGATCCCAAGGCAAAGAATAACCAGTTACACCAAATGATGCAGTCAAAACAGCCAAAACCACACCTGTGACCCAAGTTAATTCGCGGGGTTTTTTAAATCCCCCTGTGAGATACACACGAAATACATGCAGGATCATCATTAAAACCATCATACTTGCTGACCATCGATGAACTGATCGGATTAACCAACCAAAGTTGGCCTCGGTCATTATGTATTGAACCGAGGAAAAAGCCTCTGTAACGGTTGGTCGGTAGTAAAAAGTCATAGCAAAACCGGTAGCGACTTGTACTAGAAAACAAGTAAGTGTAATTCCCCCTAAACAATAAAATATGTTGACATGGGGAGGAACATATTTACTAGTTATATCATCTGCAATTGCCTGAATCTCAAGACGTTCCTCAAACCAATCATATACTTTATTGAGATAGGTAACTAACCCGAGTCCCCCTCTAAGAGCCGTATATGAAAATTTCATCTCGTACGGCTCAAGCAGAAACACAAAAATTTTCAACGAATATTAGAAAAAAGGTTCAAAACTTCATCAGCCACTGAATTGGGTCGATTTGCCTTGAAGATATCAAATAAGAAAAATCCGGAATATCTTCTTTGTGATGATAATGCCAAAAAATCTCAAGTTGGCGCGTCTTTCTTTCTTCCTTTCCCTTATGTTGGTCATTAGAGGCTTCTTGACTTTTCTCTTCCCTATAAAGGATTTGTTTTTTTATGCGTAATATAGAAATTATCTTGTTGAGATCCTATGAATCAGTTCAATTAAAACCTTAGATTCATACTAGAGCCACGATGATTTAGTCTCAAGCTAAACAAAAGGCAAGGGTTCTTCGAATAAGAACCGCTTGATAATCATTTATTGAATCAGTGTAATGACTCGACAAAATCGAGAGAAAAAAAGTTGTCTTTTGGGCAAACAAAATTGGAAGGAAGAAAATTTCTTTTTTATTTTATTTAAGAACTACTTGAATTTTTCAGTCTGGTTGCGAGGTCTTAATAGTGAGTATGAATCATAGTTCCATTTTTTTTTGATCCACTCTATCTATTTCGTGTTCCAGATACTAGAATAAATAATATCTGACGAATTAGAATCATCTTGATAGAGATAACAGGCCCTTTCTATGTATTATCAATAGGATCAATTCTAACAAGTCACACACTCATATTCCAGAGATACCGAAACAAAAAAATTCCGCGGTCGAACTACCATAATATCTAGAAATGTAGATCTTAAACTAGAAAGGCTTTTTTGATGGAAAAACTCTGACTTCCTAGTTTTAGTTAGTAGAAACCTAATTGGTTAAAATTCCGTCCAGTAAAACGGAAGAATTATAAATTTCTAAAATGATAGATAGGAATATAGCGAATAAAGCCATTGCGATCCCCATAAAAGGAGTAGTCCCCCAACCCGGGGCGACTTTCCCATATTCCGAATTCAAGGGTTTCAGTAAACTACCTGCACCAGTTCGTTTTGGCCTAGGTTTAGAACTATCTTCAACGGTTTGTGTAGCCATAAATTCTATTTAATCATTGGTGTTGACTTTGTATACTATTCCGTTGTAGTTGTAAATACACGATCTTTTCGTAGATCCATTGTAATCTTGAAATTCTATAAAAATGGAAACAGCAACTTTAGTCGCCATCTCCATATCTGGTTTACTTGTAAGCTTTACTGGGTATGCCTTATATACCGCGTTTGGGCAACCCTCTCAACAATTAAGAGATCCATTCGAAGAACACGGAGACTAATTTAAGTAAGAAGTCTCCCAGATAGGGGGACTTCTTACTTAAATGAAATTATTTTATTCTTTTAGTTGGAGTTGGTGGAACCTTAGGTGGTTCTCGGAAGAAGATAGCGAAAAAAATTATCCCTAAAGTCGAAACTAAAAGGAACGTATAAACCAATGCTTCCATAGATTCGATCCTGGTTTATTTACAATTATAACTTCCACACCTATTCATTTGTCATTTGGGATAATTTCCCATATAAAGAAAGAAAAAGAGTCAAAGAAAGGATGGGAGATGTTTCCCATGTCAAATCAAAAAAGAGAGGTGAAAGATACTATAACAATGTGTATCAAACTGCCTGTTTCCTTGTAGTTGGATCTCCCACTTTTGGAATGTTCCAAATTCCACTTGAGCATCAAATCTGGATCAATACCAGCAAAAACATCTCGGAACAATGTTCTAGCGCCATGCCAAATGTGTCCGAAAAAGAAGAGCAAAGCAAAGGTAGCATGACCAAAAGTGAACCAACCCCTTGGACTGCTGCGAAAAACACCATCAGATTTCAAAGTAGCCCGGTCTAATTCAAAAATTTCCCCTAATTGAGAACGCCTCGCATATTTTTTTACAGTAGCAGGATCAGAATAACTTACTCCATTAAGTTCGCCACCATAGAACTCCACCGTTACACCTACTTGTTCAACACTATATTTGGATTCTGCTCTTCTAAAAGGAACGTCTGCTCTAACAATTCCCTCCTCATCTACCAAAACAACCGGAAATGTTTCAAAAAAGTAGGCATACGGCGTACAAAAAGCTCACGTCCTTCTTTATCTCTAAAGACGGGATGTCCTAACCATCCAACAGCTATTCCATCCCCATTGTCCATTGAGCCTGCTCTGAATAATCCCCCTTTTGCCGGATTATTACCAATATAATCATAAAAGGCTAATTTTTCGGGAATTTTAGACCAAGCTTCTGATAAACTAAGATTTTCGGCTAAACCATTGCTAACTCTTCGATATATTTCTTGCTGAAAGTATCCCTGATCCCACTGATAACGCCCAAATAATTCGATTGGGGTCGTTGCTGACCCATACCACATAGTTCCAGCAACTACGAAAGCTGCAAAAAAAACAGCAGCGATACTACTGGAAAGTACAGTTTCAATATTGCCCATACGTAATCCTTTATATAGACGTTGAGGCGGACGGACACTAAGATGGAATAAGCCCGCTAATATACCCAATGTACCCGCAGCAATATGATGAGAAGCTATTCCCCCCGGAACAAAAGGATCAAAACCTTCTGCACCCCACGCTGGATTTACAGCTTGTACTTTTCCAGTTAGTCCATAAGGATCGGATACCCATATCCCAGGACCATACAAACCCGTTACATGAAATGCCCCAAAGCCAAAGCAAGCCACCCCTGCAAGAAATAAATGAATTCCAAAGATCTTGGGCAAATCCAAAGAGGGTTTTCCCGTCCGCTCATCAGAGAATATTTCTAGGTCCCAATATACCCAATGCCAGATCGCTGCCAAGAAACACAAGCCAGAAAACACAATATGCGTACCTGCCACACCTTCATAACTCCAAATACCCGGATTTGTTACAGTTCCTCCTGAAATACTCCAACCACCCCACGAATCCGTTATTCCTAAACGAGTCATGAAGGGAATTACGAACATACCTTGTCTCCACATTGGATCCAGAACAGGATCAGAGGGATCAAAAACTGCTAATTCGTATAAAGCCATTGAGCCAGCCCAACCAGAAACTAGAGCTGTGTGCATTATATGCACCGCAAGCAATCGACCCGGATCATTCAATACGACAGTATGAACACGATACCAAGGCAAACCCATGGAAATACCCCTTTAGCAAAGAAAAATAGACACGATGTCGCTTTATTTTATCGCATTGAAAAAGACTATCCATATCCTATGTACCTAACCCTTCTAGGGGATTCTGTGTCAGAAAGCGCGAATATTTATTTCATTCCATTAAAAATAAGAAGCCAATTCTGTTCATAAGAAGAAAGAGAAGCAGATCTATTCTATACTCGATAAGTGCCAATATGCAATGGGTAACTTGGCCAATTTGGAAAAAACGAAGAATAGATCGCTACCCCTCTTTGTTTAGCATTCAAATCACCCATTCCCTTTTCTTTATTCAATCTGTCTTACATTCCTTATATGTATAACCTTTCAATCTACGTATTAATAGAATCTATAATATTCATATAGAATAAGAATAAAAATTAAGACAATAAACTGCGGATTCTTTCTTTCTGTTCCATTCTTACGTTTCCATATTAAAGTGTGGTTTTCTTACTTAAATTTAATAATATTAATCTAATATGCCCATTGGTGTTCCAAAAGTACCTTACCGGATTCCTGGAGATGAAGAAGCGACTTGGGTTGACTTATACAATGTTATGTATCGAGAAAGGACACTTTTTTTAGGTCAAGAGATTCGTTGCGAGATCACGAATCATATTACAGGTCTCATGGTATATCTGAGTATAGAAGATGGAATTAGTGATATTTTTTTGTTTATAAACTCCCCAGGCGGGTGGCTAATCTCAGGAATGGCTATTTTTGATACGATGCAAACGGTGACACCAGATATATATACAATATGCCTCGGAATAGCCGCCTCCATGGCGTCCTTCATTCTGCTTGGAGGAGAACCCACCAAGCGTATAGCATTCCCTCACGCGAGGATTATGCTTCACCAACCTGCTAGTGCTTATTATCGGGCAAGGACACCAGAATTTTTACTAGAAGTAGAAGAGTTACACAAAGTTCGCGAAATGATCACAAGGGTTTATGCAGTAAGAACAGGCAAGCCTTTTTGGGTTGTATCCGAAGACATGGAAAGGGATGTTTTTATGTCAGCAGACGAAGCCAAAGCTTATGGACTTGTCGATATTGTAGGGGATGAAATGATTGACAAGCACTGCGATACTGATCCAGTGTGGTTTCCAGAAATGTTTAAGGATTGGTAGTGTCCGGATTTCTTGTAAAGTTATTTCACAGCTAAATTCGTGTTTTCCTCGATTTAATAGAAAATAGAAAGACTTCATGATGAGCAATCATCAGGTTAAGATGGATCTAAACCAATCCATTTTTTTCTATATACATACAACATGCCGACGGTTAAACAACTTATTAGAAACGCAAGACAGCCAATACGAAATGCTCGAAAAACGGCCGCGCTTAAAGGATGCCCTCAGCGTCGAGGAACATGTGCTAGGGTGTATGTGCGACTCGTTCAGATCATGACTTCAAACAAATATAAAAAAAATTGAAGTATCCATGATTAGTACCAATGAATAGGATATAGCTTCTCTATCCTAGATTTCTATGGTATATGGAATTTATGGTTTCCTTTGGTGCAAATCCAATTATCTAAATTGGAAATAAGAAGCAATTCTCCCATTGGTAGCAAATGGTTATCCATTAAGCGGAGGAAATAGTAATAAAAAGAAAAAGGCTTATGCTCCTTTATCTTAAAAGAACGGACTAACAGGGTCAGCTACTTAGCCAACTTTCATAATTAAATACCGTCACTGTATGGATAACTCTTATTGTGAAAAGAGCTATTTACTCTATAATGGATAGGTAGAGCCAAAGAATGTGGACTATACAAGTTCGCAATACCTTTTGATGAAAGAAAGGGCTCCGGTGTATAGAGAGGGCCTCACCGTTTAAAAGGGAACCATAGAAACGATGGAACCCACTATTTTTTTTAGTATTATTAGAATGAATTTGTTATTTCGTATAGAAATAACTGAACGGAGTGGAATAAAAAATCGTGGTTGGGAAGGTTACTATAGCAAAAGCCATTGGAATTAATATTTTATATATCGGAATAATTAGTTTTGTTATTAATGAGAAAAAGGGTGGCTAAAAGAAGAGAAATCATTAGTTATTCATTAAGGTTAATTTGATTCAATGACCAGAGTTCCGCGAGGATATATAGCCCGGAGACGACGAACAAAAATGCGTTCATTTGCCTCAAACTTTAGAGGGGCTCATTTAAGACTTAATCGAATGATTACCCAACAGGTAAAAAGAGCTTTTGTTTCCTCTCATCGAGATAGAGGTAGGCAAAAGAGGGATTTTCGTCGTTTGTGGATCACTCGGATAAACGCAGCAACGCGGGTATATAAAGTATTCGATAGTTATAGTAAATTAATACACAACCTGTACAAGAAGAAATTGATTCTTAATCGTAAAATGCTTGCACAAGTAGCTGTATCAAATCCAAATAATCTTTACACGATTTCCAATAAAATAAAGATCATGCAATTAAAGGTATAAATAAAGTAATATACTGGAATAATAAAAGATGAATTCCCGGAGAGGGAACTCCGGGAAGATACAATAAATTAAGATTAAGTGGTAGGAATCAACGAGCTGGATTACTTTCTTTATAATATATATAGGTCTGGCCCTTTCGAATTCGAATAAAACATCAACAATCGGAACTTAAGTTCCGGTTGTTGTTTCTTAAATTTTGGTTGTTGTTTCTTAAGTTTCGATTGGAATTGTACTTTTGCGTTAATTGAGGAATATGTCTATTTTTTCTGGGTCTAGAACCTGTAATTATTGAAATTGACTGGGCTTGAAATTGCTTTTCGTTCTCATAGTTACGAAACGGTAAGAAAGATAAAATACGAGCCTGTTTTATAGCAAGAGTAATTAATCGTTGTTGTTTCAAGGTTAATCTATTTATTCGTCTCGATAATATTTTTCCTTGTTCACTAATAAATCTATTAATTAAACTCATGTTTCTATAATCAATTCGATCTCCCGGGCCAATCCGGGGACGCCTACGAAAAGGTTGTTTAGATTTACGAAAAGGTTGCTTGAATTTACGAAAAGTTTGCTTGGATTTACGAAAGGGTTGCTTGGATTTATTAAAAGTTTGCTTGGATTTACTAAAGGGTTGCTTAGATTTAAGAAAAGGTTGTTTAGATGTATACATGATTTATTCCTTATTTAAAATTTGAAAATTTGAAAATTCACTTCTTTATTTTATTAATTTAGGATCCAGAAGAAGTAGTTTTTCTTTGATCCATATCTTATTTGATTCATATTATAGTATATGAATACCCTCTATACATATGAAATAATATCTACCGGAAATCAGATGAGTTGATTTGTATTTTGTATTCTATACTATGTTTTCTTTATATATTAAATATGAAGTTCTTACTCTTTCTGTTGTTTGGAAAGATCAAACACACGATGTTCCTATTTCTTTATTTCGTGATGAGTCGTATGCTTGCGACAATAACGACAAAATTTTTTGAATTCTAATTGTCCGGGTGTATTGTGGCGATTCTTTTGAGTACTATATCTAGAAATCCCCGTCGATTCCTCATTGGCACCTTTTCGAACACAACTGATGCATTCCAAAATAACTCTGATTCTAACATCTTTTCCCTTGGCCATGAACCTCCTTTTCTTTTTGGATTGACTTAACTTAATTCTTCTACTTATTCTTTTATTCTTCTATTTTGAATCCGAAGAAGAAGAATAAAATTCATTAGAATAATTTTTTTTTATTCTTTAATTAAGTAATAAAAAATAGAGAAATAATTAAAGAATACAATCCTTGTCGAATTAGCAAAGATTTTGGTTCGAAATCCTTTCATTTAATTAGCCAGCCCCGCCTTTTCTATGCTCTGATTTCTGAGGCCTTATTTAGCTTGGGTACCCCTTTAAATTGAATTTCTATTTTCAAAAATGGGGTTTACCAAATTTTTAATGACTCTGAGGTTCAACCCAATCCATCTTTTCTTTCTTTTTCCTTCCGATACTAAAAAAAGATTGAAAAGGATCAAATTTTGTCATATCACGAAGAAATCTATCCCTCCCATAGCAATAACTAGAATTAAAAAAAAGGGAATGACAAAGCATCTGGGAATAAACGATTAATTTCTATCAATAAACCTGCTAAAGCACCAAACCATAGAGTACTTAGCACGGGTGCTACAGAGAGATATGTTTTTATATCCCGCATTGAAAATCCTCCTTCCTTGTTGGAATACATATATGATCATAAACTCTTGCCCAAGATTGTTATGCTATATATAAAATGAACCATATCGACGAAATTTTCCTATCCCTAAAAAAGAAAAAGATGACCCCTTCTTCCTATATATTACCAAGGAAAAGTAATCCTTCTTTTATAGGCGAAATTATATTGGATTTTATATGTATATAATTCCTTAATTATATGAGACCAAAAAGAAGAAATGACACGAGGGTTCTATATATAGATAGAGAAAGAAAGAAGAAGAAAATTATGATGTGGAAAAGAAGACAGGAATTGTGTACAATGGCATTGTACAACAATTTAATTTGGAAAAGGGATGTAGCGCAGCTTGGTAGCGCGTTTGTTTTGGGTACAAAATGTCACAGGTTCAAATCCTGTCATCCCTACCTATTACTTCTTTCTTCTTTATAGGCAGTAGCGACGAGATCAATTAAAGTAAAGTGGGTATAACTTGAATTTGTGGAGACTATACGTACGTGAGATACATTAGGAATAGAAAAAGATTTTCTTTTTGAATGAATGAAAGCGCTCTTAGTTCAGTTCGGTAGAACGCGGGTCTCCAAAACCCGATGTCGTAGGTTCAAATCCTACAGAGCGTGATTCCATCTATTTTATGTCGAAGCAGAGTAAAATAACTTAACAAAATTGAATTGTAACTCCAATTTCAATTTGACCTCCTCTCTGGTCTGGAGGAGGTCAATCAAAAAAAAAAAATGACTCAATCAAAGATCCAACTGATCCCCACGCCTGTATTGCAAATACGCAGTCACGAATAATCCCGCTAAAGTAATAGGAATTAGGCCTAAGACGATTCCAAATAGAAAAACTTCAATCATTTCGATTTGTTCGAGGGGATAAAAAAAGAGGTACGATCTATCCCTAAATAGTACTCTAAATTATCCACGAATCTCAATGACCAAGAAAAGAATTCCTAATTAGTCTGGAAAAGAGTCGTAGAATGCCAGGAATCCCAAAGAAAGATTTTTCTTTTCTGAATTATAATTATTCAGTCAATTCAAATAAGGCGTATCTTGTTCAAGCCAATAAATAGAGCTGGGGTTATAGTTAAAGCAGCCAGTAGAAAACCAAAATAACTAGTTAAAGTAAGCATGAAAGAGTTAAATTCCATTTATTTTTTTTTACTACACTACATATGTTGGTAAAGCATTTACCTAAGTTATGGAAAATTCATAATTCATCAGTTATTTTAGATAATACTAAAAAACAAGATAGAGTAAGATACAGAAGTGTAAAAGAAAGTGGATTCATCAGATGATACATGAGTCCCTAATTCCGAATCAAGAGATTTGTTGTGGAATTTGTCAATTGAGTAAAGTAATAATATTAAGAACTAGATCATCTAACCCCATTGAATGAAAAAAAGAAATTCAATTTTCAGGGAAATTTTTGAATAAGAGATAAATAAACAATTGAATTTGAAAAAAAAAACTTCTTTCTATTTTGGATAATTTCTTTTTCAATAGGACCCTCTTTTTGGAGTGAACGATCGAATATTCCCCTATTCCTTCTTATTTTAACTGATTGTATTCCATATGGAATAAGAGGAGAACAAAAGCATTCCACGACCTGCCAAGGGGCTGTTAAAAAAAAAAAAAAAAGAAAGCTCTTCCTTGAATTTACTTTATTTTTATTCCTTTTTCGAACTCCAACCAAAGTAGATTCGAAGACGAGTCACTTCAATTATCCTTTTAAGTTCTATTCTATCTTCTGTCTTTCCCTATTTCATCTCGTAAAGTTCCGCGCTCGCAGTTTGGTCAAGAAAGTTAGACCTAATCCAACAAACAATACAAGGATGAATTACGAATTATGAAAGGATAGATTTCACATATACTTGTCCTTGTATTGTGTCAGTATGAGAATATCCTTCCTAAATTATTTATCCAAACCTATTGATCATTAACTTAGATTTTCCCAAGATTTTGGCTGCTATTCCGAATTACTCTATTATTCCGAAGCCAATGAAAAGTAAGTAGAACCTACAAAAATGGGGTTTTCTATTGATGCCTTGAATAACATATAGCTTACCTATAGACAAAAAAAAAATAAAAAAGTAATTATGTTTCGGAACCAGGCAAAACCAGATTGCTGTGCCATAGGAAGGATAGCTATACTAATTCGGTATACTCAAAATACACCTTTGGTACAAAATTGACAATCTCACAAGGATGAAATATCAGTAATTTTCTATTTACTGGTCGATCCCATCTTTTACGGAATCAATTCCTTTTTTGAATGTACAAAAATTTTGGGAGTTCAGCATGTCTGGAAGCACGGGAGAACGTTCTTTTGCTGATATTATTACCAGTATTCGATACTGGGTTATTCATAGCATTACTATACCTTCCCTATTCATTGCGGGTTGGTTATTTGTCAGTACGGGTTTAGCTTATGACGTGTTTGGAAGTCCTAGGCCAAACGAGTATTTCACGGAAAGCCGACAAGGAATTCCGTTAATAACCGACCGTTTTGATTCTTTAGAACAACTCGATGAATTTAGTAGATCCTTTTAGGAGGCCCTCAATGACCATAGATCGAACCTATCCTATTTTTACAGTGCGATGGCTGGCTATTCACGGACTAGCTGTACCTACTGTTTTTTTCTTGGGATCAATATCAGCAATGCAGTTCATCCAACGATAAAACAAATTCCAACTATAGAACTATGACACAATCAAACCCGAATGAACAAAATGTTGAATTGAATCGTACCAGTCTATACTGGGGTTTATTACTCATTTTTGTACTTGCTGTTTTATTTTCCAATTACTTCTTCAATTGAGAGAAAGAAAGAGACTAATAAGAATTCTCTTATCCCATTTGGAAGGATACCATCCTTATAACTACCCATGACTGTTTTTGTCTCTAGCATGACCAATTGATAAAATGTGGAGGAAAGTAGGGGAAATGGCCGATACTACTGGAAGAATTCCTCTTTGGCTGATAGGTACTGTAGCTGGTATTGCTGTGATTGGTTTAGTAGGTGTTTTCTTTTATGGTTCATATTCTGGATTGGGTTCATCTCTATAGTAATCGGAGGGACCAGATTGTAAACATGAAAAAGTAGGAGCTTAGCGGGTCCTTACCCCCCTTTATCTGATTAGAGCGGAAAGGACCCGCGGAATTTTTATTTTACTCTTATAACGCGAATTGAATCTATTCGATTCACTCTTATGAAGCAACAAGAAAAAGAGATCACTCGAGGATCCAATATCTTATTCCACGAAGGAAGTATCCTGAAAATCCTTGATTTAGTTTCGAGTAATAAACTAATAAAACCTTAATCAAAACTATTCAACTAGCCTAAAAATAAAAAAACCTTCAATGGAAGAGTTTACTTTTTTTTTGCAAAATTTCTGTAAATTTGAAGTTGAACTTAATTAAACAAGCCAAGCAATTTGCTCACAATCACAAGAAATTTTTCCCCCGCCATATTTTCTTCCCCTCTGTTTGTCCACTACCTCGGCTAAACCTAAGCAAAAGAAAAAGAGGTCCAAGAGACAGACCCGAATAAAGAAGAAATAGTAATCTTTGACGAATTAGGAAGAAAAAGGATTCTTATTTTGATACAAGAAGAATCGGCACAAGAAAAAGGCTTTTTCTTGTGCCGAATAGACGATTAAGAAGACCTGCAATCCCTCCGAAAAAGAAGAAATTTTAATTTGATTGTTCTCGCCTTTGCCTTGGATTCTCTTCTTTTGCATGGGATATAAATAAGGAATTCCAGACATCTCATAAACAAAAAGCAGTCTAAACAAAAAAAGGATTTCCAAAATAGATCATAGATAATTCTAGCAATTGCCAATAAATCGAGGCTTTTTACCAACTTGATGGTAAGAAATCCCGGGACCTAGAAATTCATTTCGTACAATTGAACCTTTTCAAACTGTTTCTTTTTGAGAACCAAAAAAACTTGTGCCAAAATAACGGATGCGAAGAAGAACAAAAGGCCTTGGACACGTAATGGATCCTGAAGCACGATTTCTGCGTCCCCCTGACCAAAACCTCCCACATTAGGATTGCTTGTTAATGGTTGATCAAGCTTGATGGATTCCCCCTCTGAAACAAGAAGTTCTGGTCCGGGAGGTATAATATCAATCACTTGGCGTCCATCTGATGCATCAACTATGGATATTTCATACCCCCCCTTTTCTTTACGTAGTATTTTTCTTACTATACCTGTTGACGTAGCATTATAGACTGTATTGTTACTCTTGCTACCATCAGGATAGATCTGTCCTCTTCCTCGGTTTCCCCCTACATATATGGGATATTTTAAGAAATGAGCATCTTTCTTCGTAGCAGGATCAGGGGAAAGAATGGGAAAGACAATTTCACTATATTTCTTACCGGGAACAGGGCCTATCACAAGAATGTTTTTTTTATCGGGACGATAACTCTGAAAAGCAAGATTTCCTATCTTTTCTTTTAACTCAGGGGAAATACGATCGGGCGGCGCTAATTCGAATCCCTCGGGCAAAATAAGAACAGCACCTACATTCAACCCTCCCTTTTTTCCATTAGCAAGAACTTGTTTCAATTGCATATCATAAGGAATTCGAAGAACTGCTTCAAATACAGTATCGGGAAGCACAGCTTGGGGAACTTCAATATCGACGGGCTTGCTAGCTAAATGGCAATTGGCACATACAATTCGTCCAGTTGCTTCTCGTGGGTTTTCATAACCCTGCTGCGCAAAAATGGGATATGCATTTGAAATAGATGTCCGAGTTATTACGTATATCATGATCGATACAGAAATCGATCGAGTTATCTGTTCCTTTACCCAAGAAAAAGTATTTCTATTTTCCATGTCCAATCGCAGATCCCAGAATTTCTACAATAAATTAGATAGGTAGCTAAGCTAATCTAGTTCCCTATACACGAATCTGTTGTCATTCTACTGCAACAGTTGTACTGCAATGATGAATACCTTAAAGTAGGTATAAATAGAAAGAATTTTGCTAAAATGGAAAAGGGCTTTCTTTCTAAAAAAAGATGCTTGCTAATTTGATTAATATTAATATCGGGAGATCAAATGAATTTATGCTTCACTAATTGAATGATAAATGACTACAAGCGAAGGAGATAGACGATTTAAACAAAAAAAGACCCAAAATTTCAAACATGTATCTAGAATTACTGGAAAACTACAAACAAAAATAGTGAAAATAAGCTCGTTAGGAGCCCATCCAAAATCGTTGTAGACCCAACGAATTACTAGTTCCCAACCACGGGTGGAGTGAAATCCAACAAAAAAATCAGTAACTAAAAGAATAAAAAAAGCTTTTATTGAGTCATTTAAATTATAGAAGAATTCCTGAACCCAAGAATTCAAAATGACAAGTTCCTCTTTACCCAGAAAAAAAGAACCACTTAGAATAGCCAAACAGATTATATTTGTCGAGAAATGCAAAATGGTATGGAGATGATCCTCATTATTTATTTTGACCCATTGTATTATTTCCTTGTGTATTCCTGTAGGAGGTTTTTGTACATGTGTCTTTAGTTTCCCTTTTATCATCTCGTCCAAGAGAGAAAGTTCTTCTAATTCTATGAATCTTTCTAGAATCCTTTTCTCTTGAATATCAGTTAAGAGAGTTTCGGATTGCCTGGTATTCCACCATAATGAATATGCTTCATTCGCTGACTCTATTCCATTCCCTGACTCTATATGATGATATTTCTATTTCATGCATATTTTCTATTTTCTTTGAAGCAAAAACTCTATAGGTTTGATACCCTGTATCTATTCTTCTTTTTTGTATATTAGTTATTAGTGGAATTTCAGCTGCATTGGGTTCTCTTCTTAGATCTAGATGGAATGAAATAGTGAAATAGAATAAAAAAAAAGCCCTTTCGGATGAAAACAGGAAGAATAGTATGCGATATATCTAACTTGGATAAAAAAAAATTAAAAGCAAATTTCTCTTATCCTCGTTTGTTCCTTTCCTTTAGATAAATACTTAAAAATCCCTTACAATAACAAATCCAATTTAGAAGGGACTTTCCTCCCTGTGTTGAGAAAAACTTTTCTTCTTCCAATTCTTCTTTTCTTCATTCAACTCAGTTCAAAAAAGATACCTCAAAATACTTCAATTGGTACGCGCAAGAAATAGGCCAATTCGGCAGCTTTGTTGTTCAATTTCTCGTGGAGTAAAAAATTTATCATCAGTACGAGTCAAGGAAATGATCCCCTGGCCCCCGGATTTCCATATAAAGAATACGACGAGGATAAAGACCCTCTTTAACCTGAATTCTAATTGATTGGATATCCCGCATAAGGAATCGAAGGAAGACGCGACGTTTTATTCCAGGGAATCCCCAACGAAAAATGCACACTATTCCTCTCTTTTCTATCGAATCGGTCATAACCACTACCTACATTCCACAAAATAGTACACCACAAGTAGGAGCTAATGAATAGGCCTGCGATTCCGTAGAAAGACATCACGACCCCCCTGCGGAAACAAAAAAGAATTTCTTGTGAAGTGGAAGTATAGATAGTAATATTCTTACCAAGATAACTGGAAATCCCAACCGATAAGAATCCTAGTGAACCTAGAAAAAGAATACAGGCCAGCCAGAAAAAATTACCCCTTTTTCGAGAAACCTTTTAGAAGTTCTACCCATATGTGTTCTGATCGCCAATTCATATTAGATATACTAAATCCAGCAGCGGTCGATTGAAATTGAGAGAATAAGCTAAATAATTTTGGACTTTACTTTTTTTGATTCTGAAATCGCCTTCAGCAACTAGTACTCCTGTGAAATAATAGGTTAGATACATTGACTTTCTATTCAAAAATATTCGTTGATTCAATTAAAATAAATAAAATAAAACTCGCTATACCTGGCTCTGCATATTCATGCATTTATGCTCGTAGCCTATATCCGCATCCATAACCGTTTTTCATTTGTGTGTAGAAAGTGTGTGTAGAAAAAGCCACATACCTACCATATTATATTACTTACACTAAAAAATACTAGACAATCTTATTTTTTTGCACATAAAGAAATAAAGAAGTCATTGCAATTGCCGGAAATACTAAGCCTACTAAAGGCACGAAAATAGAAGGTAAGTTTAAATCCGTCATGGAATAGGTGTCTCAATTCAAATTTCACTATTTCTATCTAGTCGAAAAATATCTCTAAGATTCTTATGATATAATTAAGTATATCTATTATAAGGAATATTGACTATTGTATTGTATTTTTTATTTTTAGCTTTGAAAAATATTCTGTAAAAAAAATGAAAGGATAATAAGAAAATTCAAAAAAGGAGAACTAATTAAAAAGATTTTATTTGATTTTCCCATCCTCATGGCCTTTCTATCTTTTCTAATCTAATTTGAAATTGATTCAAAAGAAAGCGGTTAGAATTTACTTCCTGCATACATACTTCTCTAGAAGCGCATACAATAATGCGTGGTAAAGGCGGAAAAATAGTATATTCAATCAAAATCAAAGGGCAAATTATCTTACTACTATAGATCCCCTTACTACCCTCTTAGACTTTAAAAGGCGATATACCACCCAAAGAAAGGGTATGAAAATGCCGGGTGGAGTTAGCTTTTCGACGAAGACCTGTCCCGTGCAGCGAAGCCCTGTTAGTAAGACCCCCCCAATAATGGATTATAGAAGAATATTATTCCAAATACTCCTCTGGACGCATATAGTAGCATTGCGATTCCGAATCTTTTTTATTTATGAATATGAACAGAAAAAATTCATTGTATCGTTGGGTCGGAGCGGAGGTTTGGTCCAGAAAAATTAGAAACAAAACGTCTACTCTACCGCATTGAAGTCTATAGCGCTGTATTTCCACGAAAGTATAATTCTTACCATCAGGATACGATCCTTTCTTTTGAACTAAACGTCTCTACGATGGCGTCAGGTTCTATAGGATACGATCCTTTCTTTTGAACTAAACGTCTCTACGATGGGTCCAGGTTCTATGTCCAATCCCAAATCAAGGATTTCTCGCTCTTGATCGGAGTCATAAACTAAAAAAAAACTACCTTTTTATCCTTTTTCTCAAGGTTATAGAAAACTTCCTTATCTAGTTCTAGCATTTTGAAAAAAAAAAAATGCTTCTTTTTTTACACACAGTTCGAGTCACTTGTTGACTCACGATTACGCCTGTTAAAAGTTTCAAACGTCCTCTTTTTTGAAATTGAAAGAGAGTCCTATAAAAAGGTCTAACTTCCAAACTATGTCTTTTTTCATTCATTCTCCTTTAGTTTTTTTCTCTATCTAGAAGTGGAATAGAATAACCCGGTTGAAGGGTAATGATCATACGTCTGTAATGCATTGTATGGCCCAGAATAGGTCCTATTCTTCTACCTTTTCCAGGTAGTCGATGGCTATTCACAGCTACCACCTTAACACCAAAGAAGAGTTCGACCCAATGCTTTATTTCTGTCTTAGTGAATCCCGATTCGACATTAAAAGTATATTGATTCTTTCCCAATAAACGAAGACTTTTTTCTGTAAATACTGCGTATTTGATTCCATTATCATTATCATATGATAATACTATATTTTATTATTTTATTATTTTATTTGTATTTCTTTATTGTATTATACCTCTTAATATATATATTCTAGATATATAGAATAGACGAATCTCAATTTGTCAAGTCTCATGATCATATCATGATCTATTTTTATTCGGCTCAATCTTTTTTTTCTAAAAAAGATTGAGCCGAGTTTAATTGCAATCAATTAGAAGAATAAAGAAGAATTACTGCATTTCATAACTGATTTTTTTCTCTTTTTATTTCGTTTCTTTTTTATTTATACCTTCTTTATCTTTAGTTTTATCTAGTTAATCAATAGTATCTACCGGCTCGAACTCGAATTTGATCGCCTTCCATACTTCACAAGCTGCGGCTAGTTCAGGACTCCATTTGCAAGCTGCTCGGATAATTTCATTACCTTCGCGAGCAAGATCGCGCCCTTCGTTACGAGCTTGTACACAGGCTTCTAAAGCCACTCGATTAGCTGCTGCACCAGGTGCATTTCCCCAAGGATGTCCTAAAGTTCCTCCACCAAATTGTAATACAGAATCGTCCCCAAAGATTTCGGTCAGAGCTGGCATATGCCAAACATGAATACCACCTGAAGCTACCGGTATAACACCTGGCATGGATACCCAGTCCTGAGTGAAAAAGATACCGCGAGCACGATCTTTTTCAATAAAATCATCGCGCAATAAATCAACAAAACCTAAAGTCATTTCGCGTTCCCCTTCTAACTTACCTACTACTGTACCGGAGTGGATATGATCTCCCCCAGACATACGCAATGCTTTAGCTAATACACGGAAATGCATACCATGATTTTTCTGTCTATCAATAACTGCATGCATTGCACGGTGAATGTGAAGAAGTAGGCCATTGTCGCGGCAATAATGAGCCAAAGTAGTATTTGCGGTGAATCCCCCAGTTAAGTAGTCATGCATTACAATAGGAACCCCTAATTCTCTTGCAAATACAGCTCTCTTAATCATTTCTTCACATGTACCCGCAGTCGCATTCAAGTAATGCCCCTTGATTTCACCGGTTTCGGCCTGTGATTTATAAATAGCTTCGGCACAAAAGACAAAACGGTCTCTCCAGCGCATAAATGGTTGTGAGTTTACGTTTTCATCATCTTTGGTAAAATCAAGTCCACCACGTAGACACTCATAACACGCTCTACCATAATTTTTTGCGGATAATCCCAATTTTGGTTTAATAGTACATCCCAATAAAGGACGACCGTACTTGTTCAACTTATCTCTTTCAACTTGGATACCATGAGGCGGGCCTTGGAAAGTTTTTGAATAAGTAGGGGGAATTCGTAGATCCTCCAAACGTAGAGCACGTAGGGCTTTGAAACCAAATACGTTACCTACAATGGAAGTAAACATGTTAGTAACGGAACCCTCTTCAAATAGGTCTAATGGATAAGCTACATAACAGATCCATTGGTTGTCTTCCCCAGCAACAGGCTCGATGTGATAGCATCGTCCTTTGTAACGATCAAGACTGGTAAGTCCATCAGTCCAAACAGTTGTCCATGTACCAGTAGAAGATTCGGCAGCTACTGCAGCCCCTGCTTCTTCGGGCGGAACCCCAGGCTGAGGACTTACTCGGAATGCTGCCAAGATATCAGTATCCTTAGTTTCATACTCTGGGGTGTAGTAAGTCAATTTATAATCTTTAACACCAGCTTGAAATCCAACACCTGCTTTAGTTTCTGTTTGTGGTGACATAAGTCCCTCCCTATAACTCTTGAATTAAGAATTCTCACAATAACAGGGTCTACTCGATGTTAATTAGGCGTAAATGAAACTTTAGCAAAAATCTCGTAAAACAAAAAGGATATTCAATTAATATAATATCAACTCATTAAAGAAAATTGAGGGCATGCTTAGGTTAATGAATATGTTTCATTCATATATAATGCGTACACCCTGTGTATGTTCTATCCTATAGGAATTCCAATATAGGAATTCGATAGGAATTGAGTTGTTGTTATGGTAAGTTAACACGGTTCGTTATTAAACCATGGATTTGATTTACCAAATCCATAATTATTGTATACTCTTTGATAGATATAGCGCAACCCAAATTAATTCCTAATCCTTATTTTACAAGTTCTTAATAGTTCTCTTTTCTTATTTTGAATGCAAATACCTAACTAAATACTAATAAAATTCTTTGTTGACAGCAATCTATGCTTCACAGTAGTATATATTTTGTATATCGAAGTCCTAGATAGGAAAGTAGAGTAGGCACAGATCCTCCACAAAAGGCAAAATGTATATGAAAAAAAAGATTGATTGAACTTTCCAATGGACTCATTCCATGAGTAAACGATTGAATGGGATTCGCTTGGGCAACGAAATCAAGTCCTGGTCCCCTTTTCTCTCTTATTGAATTAACTAATTCATTTCCTTTTTACTTTTGGATTTTTTTTGATTTGATTTGGCATTATTCAACAATAAAAAAAGAAAAATTTCGACAAATTCCTTTTTTTTAATTATGTGATAATTATGAGAACCAATCCTACTACTTCTCCTCCCGGGGTTTCCACAATTGAAGAAAAAAGTACAGGTCGTATCGATCAAATTATTGGACCCGTGCTGGATGTCACTTTTCCCCCAGGCAAGTTACCTTATATTTATAACGCTTTGGTAGTCCAGAGTAGAGACACTGCCGATAAGCAAATTAATGTGACTTGTGAGGTACAACAATTATTAGGAAATAATCGAGTTAGAGCTGTAGCTATGAGTGCTACGGACGGGTTGATGAGAGGAATGGAAGTGATTGACACGGGAGCTCCTCTCAGTGTTCCGGTCGGTGGAGCTACTCTCGGACGAATTTTCAACGTTCTTGGGGAGCCTGTTGACAATTTGGGTCCTGTAGATAGTAGTGCAACGTTCCCTATTCATAGATCTGCGCCTGCCTTTATCGAGTTAGATACGAAATTATCCATCTTTGAAACAGGTATTAAGGTCGTCGATCTTTTAGCTCCTTATCGACGTGGAGGAAAAATAGGACTATTTGGGGGGGCTGGAGTAGGTAAAACAGTACTGATCATGGAATTAATCAATAACATTGCTAAAGCTCATGGGGGCGTATCCGTATTCGGTGGAGTAGGGGAACGGACTCGTGAAGGAAATGATCTTTATATGGAAATGAAGGAATCCGGAGTAATTAATGAAAAAAATATTGAGGAATCAAAGGTAGCTCTAGTCTATGGCCAAATGAATGAACCACCGGGAGCTCGTATGAGAGTTGGTTTAACTGCCCTAACTATGGCGGAATATTTCCGAGATGTTAATAAGCAAGACGTGCTTTTATTTATCGATAATATCTTTCGTTTTGTTCAAGCAGGATCAGAGGTATCCGCTTTATTAGGGAGAATGCCCTCCGCAGTGGGTTATCAACCTACTCTTAGTACAGAAATGGGTTCTTTGCAAGAAAGAATTGCTTCTACTAAAAAGGGATCTATAACTTCGATTCAAGCAGTTTATGTACCTGCAGACGATTTGACCGACCCTGCCCCTGCCACAACATTTGCACATTTGGATGCTACTACCGTACTTTCCAGAGGATTAGCTTCCAAGGGTATTTATCCAGCAGTAGATCCTTTAGATTCAACCTCGACTATGTTACAGCCTCGGATCGTTGGCAACGAACATTATGAAACTGCGCAAAGAGTTAAGGAAACTTTACAACGTTACAAAGAACTTCAGGACATTATCGCAATTCTTGGCTTGGATGAATTATCGGAAGAGGATCGTTTAACTGTAGCAAGAGCAAGAAAAATTGAGCGTTTCTTATCACAACCGTTCTTTGTGGCAGAAGTTTTTACTGGTTCTCCAGGAAAGTATGTTGCTCTTGCGGAAACTATTAGGGGATTTCAACTAATCCTTTCCGGAGAATTAGACGGCCTACCTGAACAGGCTTTTTATTTGGTGGGTAACATCGATGAAGCTAGCACGAAAGCTATAACCTTAGAAGAGGAGAACAAATCGAAGAAATGAAATTAAATCTTTATGTACTGACTCCTAAGCGAATTATTTGGGATTGTGAAGTGAAAGAAATCATTTTATCCACTAATAGTGGCCAAATTGGCGTATTACCAAACCACGCCCCCATTAACACAGCAGTAGATATGGGTCCTTTGAGAATACGCCTCCTCAACGACCAATGGTTAACAGCGATTCTGTGGAGCGGTTTTGCGAGAATAGTTAATAATGAGATCATCATTTTAGGAAATGATGCGGAACTGGGTAGTGATATTGATCCGGAAGAAGCTCAAAAGGCACTTGAAATAGCCGAAGCTAACTTGAGTAAAGCTGAGGGTACGAAAGATTTGGTTGAAGCGAAGCTCGCTCTCAGACGAGCTAGGATACGAATCGAGGCTGTCAATTGGATTCCCCCATCCAATTGAAGACAATCCAGTGGTTTATAGTTGATACAAAGAAAAAGGGAAGAGGGGTAGAAAAAGTTATTAGATAGCGAAGCGAAGTAAGTCCAATGCTATCTAGTAATTTTTCTACCTACTTACCTACTATTGGATTTGAACCAATGACTCCCGCCGTATGAAAGCAATACTCTAACCACTGAGTTAAGTAGGCAATTTATCACCACAAAGGAAGACCCATTACTTCGATCGATTATATATTGAATCCCTTTTCTAAGCAATACCGCTCTGTTATTGGTCTGTTATATACTAAATACTAAACTAAATACTAAACAGATACAGATCAAAGGGGTATCCTCTGGCATTAGAAAATATTCATCTTGACAAGAAATTATCTATATGTTAAGATATCTCTGATAAGGGCTATAGCTCAGTTCGGTAGAGCAACTCGTTTACACGTGCGCCAATGCTTTTCAAAGGAGCTTATTATGCAATGAACATAATCGATCTTATTGCAAAATCAATGTCTTACTTCATAGATTCGAGAGAATAGGAGAACAGTAGCCTGACAAACAGTCGGTTCAGTCCGATTCAGGTGCCAATTCAGGTGCCTAATCAAATAGAACCCTTATGGATTTGCTAGTTGATAAGGTAAATATCCAGCCCACTAAATGCTAGGCGTAATGAGGATAAGGGCCTCCAAAAAACTTCTTTTCGTTCTATGAACTTTAAGGTGTATGAAGTCTCATAGTTAACTCTTGCAGTGGAACGATAGAGACTCCATTTCACTTAGGTTGATTTAATTTAGACCGGAGGCAGACCTAAGTCAAGGTAATCCTCCTTTGAAACACTTTGGTATTGCTCCTAGATAGATCATAATACAAAAAATCAATCAGAGCACAGGGAGCCATCTCATTATCTTTCCGTAAAGAAAAACTATGGTGGACTAACTGATCTTTAAATCAGTTTATGAAAGAGCCCAATGCAAAAAAATGCATGTTGGGTCTTTGAAACAGTTCAAATCATTTCGATAATAATCCGTTTGATCTGTTTTACCGAGAAGGTCTACGGTTCGAATCCGTATAGCCCTAATATGCCCTTTTTTAGATTTTAGGATCTCTATCCTATGTTTTCTTTAGTTTAGTATAGTTTTCATTTTCTCATTAGTATTTGTTTATAGACTGGATAGGCGCCTGCGACATAGAATAGAGATAAAAGCATTACCAAAGGCTCATTCATCGAAAATCAAAATCATACAGACAGGAAAAGAAAAACGAATTTCTATCAAATCAATAGAAGAAAGGATCCTTTCCCTGATTTGAATCCCGTCCTCCTTCAAATAGGATATCTCTAGACTTCCCTATAATAACTGCAATGATTTTATCCATTTTGCGAATTCCTACTTTGTTTTAAGTATATTTATTACTTTGTTTATAGATACATTATGTAAATTGATCAACTTTAAATAGAAAAAATAAAGTAAAGAGTAAATAAGAAAACAGAATATTCTGTCTCATAGTTCTGAAATAGAGTTCTTTATTTTTATTTTATAGTATTACTTCTCATTAATTATACTGCATAGATTAGTCCTACTATCTTAATTAGGTTCTAATTTAGTAGTATTCTCATTTTTATTTAATAGTCTCTTATTATTTTATTATTAAATATTAAATAAAGGATAGAGCTATTCTTTTTTCTAGAGATTCTAGAGAAAGCGAGACAAAGTGAAACGAGAAAGTTTTCTTTATATAAGAATTAGATCTACATACACCATATCTAAATAGAATGGAAATCCAAAAGAAAGGGAGTTGGGATTCCATTGGATGAATCTTTAAAGAAGATGCAGCACAGAGGAAACAAAGGCTAAACTTAAACTAAGCGCTTTTGTTTGAACAAAAAAGATTCTTGTTTCACCGAGGAAAAGAGAGAAGTTCTGGATAAATTGACAATGCTGAATTGAATTGACTAATTTAAGTTCCGCCTATTCCACATTAATGGGAGTACATTATGTTTCTGCTTCACGAATATGATATTTTTTGGACATTTCTAATAATAGCAAGCCTTATTCCTATTTTGGCATTTTCGATTTCAGGACTTTTAGCCCCGGTTAGTGAAGGACCAGAGAAGCTTTCTAGTTATGAATCGGGTATAGAACCCATGGGAGGGGCTTGGGTACAATTCCGAATACGCTATTATATGTTTGCGCTCGTTTTTGTTGTTTTTGATGTGGAAACCGTCTTTCTATACCCTTGGGCAATGAGTTTCGACGTATTGGGTGTATCCGTTTTTATCGAAGCTTTGATTTTCGTGCTTATCTTAGTTGTTGGTTTAGTTTATGCATGGCGAAAAGGAGCCTTGGAATGGTCTTAACTGAATATTTAGACAAAAAAAAAGAAGGAAAAGATTCTATTGAGACAGTTATGAATTTGATTGAGTTTCCCTTACTTGACCAAACAAGTTCCAATTCTGTTATTTCAACTACACCAAATGATCTTTCGAATTGGTCAAGACTCTCCAGTTTATGGCCCCTTCTATACGGTACCAGTTGTTGTTTCATTGAATTTGCTTCATTAATAGGCTCACGATTCGACTTTGATCGTTATGGATTGGTACCAAGATCAAGTCCTAGGCAAGCAGACCTAATTTTAACAGCCGGTACGGTAACAATGAAAATGGCTCCCTCTTTAGTGAGATTATACGAGCAAATGCCTGAACCAAAATACGTCATTGCTATGGGAGCCTGTACTATTACAGGGGGAATGTTCAGTACGGATTCCTATAGTACTGTTCGGGGAGTTGATAAGTTAATTCCTGTGGATGTCTACTTGCCGGGCTGCCCACCTAAACCGGAGGCAGTTATAGATGCCCTAACAAAACTTCGTAAGAAGATATCGCGAGAAATAGTTGAGGATCAAACTCTATCTCAAAATAAAAATAGATGTTTTACTACCAGTCACAAGCTTTATGTTAGGCGCAGTACTCATACAGGAACTTATGAGCAAGAATTGCTCTATCAATCACCATCTACATTAGATATATCTTCTGAAACTTTTTTCAAATCCAAAAGTTCAGTACCTTCCTACAAATTAGTGAATTAGGAGAGGGGCTCTTTTGTGTAGAAAAATAAAAAGCAGGGCAATCTTTCAAACTTGCATCCGAAATGTGAAATATTTATACAAAGAGGGAGAGATGAAGACAATGCAGCAGGGTTGGTTATCTAATTGGCTAGTCAAACATGAGGTGGTTCATAGATCTTTGGGCTTTGATCACCGAGGAATAGAGACTTTACAAATAAAAGCAGGGGATTGGGATTCCATTGCTGTCATTTTATATGTATATGGTTACAATTATTTACGCTCCCAATGTGCTTATGATGTAGCACCCGGTGGATCTTTAGCTAGCGTGTATCATCTTACGAGAATACAATATGGTATAGATAATCCAGAAGAAGTCTGCATAAAAGTCTTTGCCCAAAAGGATAATCCTAGAATTCCGTCTGTCTTCTGGATTTGGAGAAGTGCCGATTTTCAAGAACGCGAATCTTATGATATGGTGGGAATCTCTTATGATAATCATCCGCGCCTTAAACGTATCCTAATGCCTGAAAGTTGGATAGGCTGGCCCTTACGTAAGGATTATATAACCCCCAATTTTTATGAAATACAAGATGCTCATTGAATGATAAGAAATTCATGCTCACTTATACAACACAACTCCAGATTTTATTCAAGTCAAGGAATATTTTTAGGTTCTTTTCCTAGATGAAACGGAATACCTATTTATAATTAATTCCTAATTATACAAAAGCATTCCAGATAGACTGAGCAAAAAAAGGGTTTCATTTGGATTCCCCTATTTTGAAAATCGCATATTAATTTCCTTCATATGAACAGAAAAATAGGATGACTCAAAGAAGTTCTCTACCAGGAACTTTGTACCGCGCACATTACTTAGCACAACTAGGAAAATAAGATAAGATAAAGATAAGCAAGACTAAAAAAATATTCGTCGGAATAGCGGAATACAAAATTAAGAAACGCAAAAAAATAAAGGGGAATCTCACCCCCTTCTTTATCATAAAGAAAAGATATATTTTAAAACTTCTTTAAAAAGAAAAAGAAGTGCCTCTATATTTATATTATAGATTTATCCACTTAGATGAATAAATATTATTAATGAATATGTATCACAATCCATCTCGAGGTATTTGGATCAATACCTATTCGGTGGATCTTTTTTTTTTTTTTCTCTGCCAGGAACCAGATTTGAACTGGTGACACGAGGATTTTCAGTCCTCTGCTCTACCAACTGAGCTATCCTGACCTTTTCTTGTGCATCATCCTAGTAGAGTATTTGTATCTATGTCAATTAAAAGGACTAAAAATTAATTAAAGTATTTCAAATTTTAAATTTGAAAATGGGGGGGGTAGTCCTATGCATTGTGCATGGTTTACTTAAATAAAACTTAAAAATAGAGTGAATAACCAAGATTTCTTGCCGATACTCTAATAAAAAAGAAATCTATTCAATGAATAGGATAAGATCCATTGAGTTCTCTTCGCATTCCTTTGTGAAAGAGTAGAATGAGAAAGCTAATGAATCTTAAACCCATTGCATTGATAAAAAGAAAAAAAAGTGCATTGATAAAAAGAAAAAAAAAAAGAGGATAAATAATAATAATATAGTATAGTTAGGGAATAAAAGAGGATTTGGGGATAGAGGGACTTGAACCCTCACAACTTATAAAGTCGACGGATTTTCCTTTTACTAGAAATTTCATTGTTGTCAGTATTGACATGTAGAATGGGACTCTCTCTTTGTCCTCGTCCGATTAATCCACTTTTTTAAAGATCTCGAAAACTTTGAATTTTAATTGAAGAATTTGATTATTCAATATTCGATTGGAGTGGATTCACAATAATGAAAAAAAAAAATTATGATATGAGTTTTTTATTTCATAATCATTATCATTTCTAATTTCATTTTTAAAAAAGATAAAGAACCTATATTATAATTAGAATATAATATGAGTTCTGTGATTAATCGTTTGCTATGTCAGTATCTATACGTGTTTATTAAATGTATAAGGTATAAAACCCCTCTTTCTCTAATTTAGAACTAGAAGGAATTCCACTAACAACACAACGTAATTAACTCGATTCGTTAGAACAGCTTCCATTGAGTCTCTGCACCTATCCTTTTCCTTTGTATTCTAGTTCGAGAACCCCTTGTTTTCTCAAAACACGGATTTGGCTCAGGATTGCCCTTTTTTAATTCCAGGGTTTCTCTGAATTTGGAAGTTACCACTTAGCAGGTTTCCATACCAAGGCTCAATACAATCAAGTCCGTAGCGTCTACCGATTTCGCCATATCCCCATTTCCCTCTTCTTTGAGACCAGGATTCCTTGTGTAATTTCATCCATCTCTTAGTTTTTTTTTTGAATCATTGAGTTCATCACTCAACGTAGTCTAGCAGTTCAGTTCGACTCTATTTGAGAGACCTCGCTTGCTTATTGCAATTCAGAATTGAATTGATTCTATCCTTGATGTATTTGCAATTCAATCCGAATCAATATATCCAAAAGTTTTTATCTCCCCCACCTCCCGTCTTACTTTTTTATAGTATTCAAAATTATACTATAACGCTTGATATTTATTCTTTTTTTCTAATCAGAATTAGCAATTTTATTTACTCTGACTCTATGTTCCCCTTAGTGAAATATTAATCCTCAAATTATTAACAAATAATAAAGTCTATAATGATCGAATGAAAATACCAATAAATTCTATAATTTTATTTTTTAATATCCTATAGTTAAGCATATCAAGCTAACTTTATCTTTAAGAAGTTTTAGTATTTTTTTATTTTTATAAGTATAACTTCAAATTTAGAACTAGTTAATAGCTAAGATTAATAACTAATATCTGAGATTTTACGGATTTCCTATACTATACCTATTTCTATTTGTTACACTATTTCCGTTATGTAAGCCCACTTAGCTCAGAGGTTAGAGCATCGCATTTGTAATGCGAGGGTCATCGGTTCAAATCCGATAGTCGGCTTTTTTTTCTCTATCGATGTTCTACGAACAAGAATCTCTTTTTTTCCGAATTAAATGGAGAATCCAGGATCTTTTATGTTTTTTACCTTACAATTTTGCTAGATACAAAACAATAAAATAAATAATATATATACAAAAAAAAAAGATTTTGATGAAATTCCATTTTTTGGGGTACTTTAGTTGATTTTACTCTGTTTATCCTGTAGTTTAATTCAGTTTTAATTTCGATGTATTCTGTAATGTAAATACAATGAAATTAATTGTGTAAAATGAAATTTCAATAAAATAAAAAAAGGAGTCTTCATGTCCCGTTATCGAGGACCTCGTTTAAAAAAAATACGCCGTCTGGGAGCTTTACCAGGACTCACTAGAAAAACACCTAAATCCGGAAGTAATCTTAAAAAAAAATTCAATTCTGGGAAAAAGGAGCAATATCGTATTCGTCTTCAAGAAAAACAGAAATTGCGTTTTCATTATGGTCTGACAGAACGACAATTACTTAGATATGTACATATCGCTGGAAAAGCAAAAAGGTCAACAGGCCAGGTTTTACTACAATTACTTGAAATGCGTTTGGATAATATCCTTTTTCGATTGGGTATGGCTTCAACCATTCCTGGGGCCCGCCAATTAGTCAACCATAGACATATTTTAGTTAATGGTCGTATAGTCAATATACCAAGTTTTCGTTGCAAACCCCGAGATATTATTACTACGAAAGATAACCAAAGATCAAAAGGTCTGGTTCAAAATTATATTGCTTCATCGGACCCGGGGAAATTGCCAAAGCATTTGGCGATTGACACGTTGGAATATAAAGGACTAGTAAATAAAATCCTAGATAGGAAGTGGGTCGGTCTCAAAATAAATGAGTTGTTAGTTGTAGAATATTACTCTCGTCAGACTTGAACTTAACGAAAAAAGGAAAGGTTCATAGAATTTTCTTCCCCTTCCCCTTTCCCCGAACTAAATCGCCCTAAGACCATTACCATTAATTTGTATTTTCCCATCAACTAGCTAAAATTGATTAACCCTAGGATTAGGATCCTTTTTTCTTTTTTCCTCTATGTGTATTTTACATACCACAGTAATTTGCTATAGAGAATTTCTAATTTCTATTAAATCAAAATAAGATAATATAAGATATTATATTATTGCTGGAAAAAATTGTTATTTGATTTGATACATTGTGATCCTTAACGTTGATGAATTAAGAAAAACGGAAAGAGAGGGATTCGAACCCTCGGTAAACAAAAGTCTACATAGCAGTTCCAATGCTACGCCTTGAACCGCTCGGCCATCTCTCCTACATAACTTATTATGGAAAATAAACTGAGTGAATAGCGAGTTTTCTTATTCCTGCAGTACAGGTACAACCGCAACCACTCGGGGGTTCCATAGTTCTATTGGAAAAATTCCTTTTGATCTAAGTGGAAGGATACAGGATTTTTTACTAGAAATTGCGCTCGCTATAAAATAAAAGTTTTAATTTGGGTTTTCCCGCAACTAAAGAAAAAGAAAATGGAAGAATTCTTCTTATTGCATAATAAAATAAAGAAACCTTAGAATTCCGTTTGCATAAGATACGCTACACCATACTATCGAAATCAAAAATAGGGTATGAGACAATTAATAACTTTGAAAACACGAAATAGTTGATAACATAAGTTGTTGTTCAGAAATAGGAAAGTGGAATGAAATCCAGTCTTAGTCAAATATTTCATATCTCTTCGTGTCCAAGCAGAAGGAAAAGGATACAATTTGAGCTGAGCGGAAAATCCATATCTCTCTTATCCATTTAAAGCATATGGATTTAGAGTAGAGCATATGGATCAATCTATTTATAATTATAAGAATCGAATGTGTTTGTTTTTATGTTATTTTGTGAAGGAATGAAAACAATTCTATATAGAATGGGTTGGGAATTATGCCTAGATCCCGTGGAAATGGAAATTTCATTGATAAGACCTCCTCAATTGTAGCCAATATTTTATTGCGAATAATTCCGACAACCTCAGGAGAAAAAAAGGCATTTACTTATTATAGAGATGGTGCGATTTGACTCTTTTTTTTGCTTTTTTTTAGCCCTACCTATACCTCAGTCTTACGAAAAAGAGAGGGGGGTTGGCATAGAGAGAACCAAATTTGTAAAGCAAACAAACCCACGCTTCGGGAAGGTGAGGCGAACTAACAATTCCTTCCGTCGTGTATCCTCGATTGATGCGGCTTCAGATACTTCAATTGTAGATTTGAGTATTGAGCGAAAGGTTACACCTACAGGATATGGTATGGTATGGATTACAGGCCAATCCTACTCTATTAGTATCCGTAGGCAGCATAGGGGAGAAAAGCACTACACCTAGAAATAGGAATCAACAAGAGAAAAACTTTGTTAGAAATTACCCCTTTCCTGATCGGTATCAGGGCTGGGAAGAATGGTTGGGATAACAAACAACCATCAGGTTTGTACTTTGGATACCCCTATAACCATCAAAGATCGTTGAAGTAGCTAATTCCTCTAAATAGGAGGCGTTGAGAACAAAGAAATTATTGGAGCTATCGTTTTCCTCTAGCATTAATAGAATTCATTGGTGTTAAGAAAAACCTCTTGTGGGAAGGTTGGCTAGAGATTTCTTGGAAAAATACCAGCCCCTTTCGGTTCATAATGAGACGGGACTAATTCTATTTTGATTCTATAGATTATTTCGCTTAGTACTATTATGTACAGAAGGGAGGAGCCGTATGAGATGAAAACCTCATGTACGGTTTTGGAACGGAGATTTTTTGAATAGAATGAACGACCGTAACGGATGTTGGCTCAATCCGAAGGAAATTATGCGGAAGCTTTGCAAAATTATTATGAAGCTACGCGACTAGAAATCGATCCCTATGATCGAAGTTATATACTCTATAACATAGGCCTTATACACACAAGCAATGGAGAGCATACAAAGGCTTTGGAATATTATTTCCGGGCACTAGAACGAAACCCCTTCTTACCGCAAGCTTTTAATAATATGGCCGTGATCTGTCATTACGTGCGACTATCTCCACTATAGAAAGAAAAAAAAAAAAGAGAGGATCAAATTTTCTAGTAAATACTAGAAAAAAAGGGCTTTCTACATAGGGATCGTAAAAACAACGATTTTTCCCTATCAGCTGTAGGAAGGAAGGACACTTCACGAGAATCAAAAAACGAAGAAAGTATGGCCTATACTACTACTCTATGGATAAAGTTTCTCAAATTGATAGAGAAAGCACCGTAAAGATCAATTAGTGAGCGACTGGGTCGATACAACTAAAAAAAACTGCTTACTTATCCCATGATATGGGGCAAAATTTAGGAATCCGCTTATGTAATAGAGCCGATCCACTAAGGGATTAAGCAGCGGTGTAGTATCAGATCCCAAAGATAGTAAGTTCTTTTTTCTTTCTTATGGAAAAAAGTCTTTTTCAAGGATTCTATAGAGATTTCATATATGAAACCGGGATAGTTACCTCTCAGAAAATTTGAACGAAGGCTCTATATCTATCTATGCTTCATTCTTCTGAAGGTGGGAAAAAAGATCAAACTGATTATTGATAAAAATTAGGGTTTGAAACTTAGGTAATTAATTTCTTCTGCTTAACCCAAGAACAAATTGGATCGATTTTTGATAAATCGAATTCAGTTAAGATAGGGGAAATTCAGATAGCAATTTCTGAGCCGTATGAGGTAGGAAACTCTCAAGTACGGTTCTAAGGGAAGGAACTTCCTATTCCGACCGAGGAGAACAGGCCATTCTACAGGGTGATTCGGAAATTGCGGAAGCTTGGTTTGATCAAGCTGCTGAATATTGGAAACAAGCTATAGCGCTTACTCCGGGAAATTATATTGAAGCACAGAACTGGTTGAAGATTACGAAGCGCTTTGAATTTGAATAAGACCATGCTCCTTCTTTTTCATAAAATGGGTGGTTTGGTTGTTGATCCATTAATCAAATAAATTAGGTCGTAAGATCGAATCAAGAATTTCATTATATCCATTTCTTATACCTTCTATTTTATATGATATTTCATAAGAATAAACCATAGGGATAGGGTCTAGAATAGAAGTAATAAAGTGAATAAAAAGAGGGGGCAATCTAAATATTGCTAATATATTAGGACCATCTTATTAATAATTCTAATGAGTTATCTTGGAATTTAGAATCAAATAAAAAACCCTATATTATGCTCAAGGAAAGTAGATATAGATAGGAGCTTATGCCCTCAAAAAAAATACACTAGTTTCTTAAATTAAAAATAAAAAAGATTTTTTTCTTACGTCGAGAAATATTTGTTTTTCAAGATAAACAATGTCCGTTAGGCACCTAATCTTTATGTCATAATAGACCCGAACACTTGCCTCGGATTGACTTCAATATATAATTGCTCCAGTGAATAACTAAAAAAAAAATAGAAGGATGGTAGATAGTAAAGAAAAGAACTAATCACAATATCTATCTTTCAAAATCTATCTTTCAAAATCTATCTTTCAAAATATATATCTTTCAAAGATTCACTAAAAAGACAGTTGGCGGGTCTCTTTGTATGTCTTGTCCGGAAAGAGGAGGACTTAATGATTATTCGTTCGCCGGAACCAGAAGTAAAAATTGTTGTGGATAGGGATCCTGTAAAAACATCTTTTGAGGAATGGGCCAGACCCGGCCATTTCTCAAGAACACTAGCTAAGGGCCCTGATACTACCACTTGGATCTGGAACCTACATGCTGATGCTCACGATTTCGATAGTCATACTGGTGATTTGGAGGAGATTTCTCGAAAAGTCTTTAGTGCTCATTTCGGGCAACTTTCCATTATCTTTCTTTGGTTGAGTGGCATGTACTTTCATGGCGCCCGTTTTTCCAATTATGAAGCATGGCTAAGTGATCCTACTCACATTGGACCCAGTGCTCAGGTAGTTTGGCCTATAGTAGGGCAAGAAATATTGAATGGTGATGTAGGCGGGGGTTTCCGAGGAATCCAAATAACCTCTGGTTTTTTTCAGCTTTGGCGAGCATCTGGAATAACTAGTGAATTACAACTCTATTGTACTGCAATTGGTGCATTGATTTTTGCAGCGTTAATGCTTTTTGCTGGTTGGTTCCATTATCACAAAGCCGCTCCCAAATTGGCCTGGTTCCAAGATGTAGAATCCATGTTGAATCACCACTTAGCGGGATTATTAGGACTTGGGTCTCTTTCTTGGGCGGGGCACCAAATTCATGTATCTTTACCAATTAACCAATTTCTTGACGCTGGGGTGGATCCTAAAGAGATACCACTTCCTCATGAATTTATCTTGAATCGGGACCTTTTGGCTCAACTTTATCCTAGTTTTGCCGAAGGAGCAACCCCTTTTTTCACTTTAAATTGGTCCAAATACGCAGAATTTCTGACTTTTCGCGGAGGACTAGATCCAGTAACCGGTGGTCTCTGGCTGACCGATATTGCGCACCATCATTTAGCTATTGCTATTCTTTTCCTAATCGCAGGTCATATGTATAGGACCAATTGGGGTATTGGCCATGGACTTAAAGATATTTTGGAGGCTCACAAGGGCCCATTTACAGGACAAGGCCATAAGGGTCTTTATGAAATCTTAACAACGTCATGGCATGCTCAATTATCTCTTAACCTAGCTATGCTAGGCTCTACAACCATTGTTGTAGCTCATCATATGTATTCTATGCCTCCCTATCCATACCTAGCTACTGACTATGGTACACAACTTTCCTTGTTCACACACCACATGTGGATTGGCGGATTTCTAATAGTCGGTGCTGCTGCACATGCAGCAATTTTTATGGTAAGAGACTATGATCCAACTACTCGATACAACGATCTATTAGATCGCGTCCTTAGACACCGCGATGCAATCATATCCCACCTTAACTGGGTATGTATATTTCTAGGTTTTCACAGTTTTGGCTTGTACATTCATAATGATACCATGAGTGCTTTAGGCCGTCCACAAGATATGTTTTCGGATACTGCCATACAATTACAACCTATCTTTGCTCAATGGGTACAAAATATCCATGCTACTGCGCCTGGCGTAACAGCTCCTGGTGCAACAACAAGTACTAGCTTAACGTGGGGAGGCGGCGAGTTAGTAGCAGTAGGTGGCAAAGTGGCTTTGTTACCTATTCCATTAGGAACCGCAGATTTTTTAGTCCATCACATTCATGCATTTACCATACATGTGACTGTATTAATACTTTTGAAAGGTGTTTTATTTGCTCGGAGTTCCCGTTTGATACCCGATAAAGCAAATCTAGGTTTTCGCTTTCCTTGCGATGGGCCTGGCCGAGGGGGAACATGTCAAGTATCCGCCTGGGATCATGTTTTCTTAGGTTTATTCTGGATGTACAATGCAATTTCGGTAGTCATTTTCCATTTCAGTTGGAAAATGCAGTCGGATGTTTGGGGTACTATAAGTGATCAAGGGGTGGTAACTCATATTACAGGGGGAAACTTTGCACAGAGTTCCATTACGATTAATGGGTGGCTTCGAGATTTCTTGTGGGCACAGGCATCGCAAGTCATTCAGTCTTATGGTTCTTCATTATCTGCATATGGTCTTTTTTTCTTAGGTGCTCATTTTGTCTGGGCCTTCAGTTTAATGTTTTTATTCAGCGGCCGTGGTTATTGGCAAGAACTCATTGAATCTATCGTTTGGGCTCATAACAAATTAAAAGTTGCTCCTGCTACTCAGCCTAGAGCCTTGAGCATTATACAAGGACGCGCTGTAGGAGTAACCCATTACCTTCTGGGTGGAATTGCCACGACATGGGCATTCTTCTTAGCGAGAATTATTGCAGTAGGATAGTGGCTAGGAGGATTTGAAAGGCATTATGGAATTAAGATTTCCCAGGTTTAGCCAAGGCTTAGCTCAGGACCCCACTACTCGTCGTATTTGGTTTGGTATTGCTACCGCACATGATTTCGAAAGTCATGATGATATTACTGAAGAACGTCTTTATCAGAACATTTTTGCTTCTCACTTTGGGCAATTAGCAATAATCTTTCTATGGACGTCCGGAAATCTGTTTCATGTAGCTTGGCAAGGAAATTTTGAATCATGGATACAGGATCCTTTACACGTAAGACCTATTGCTCATCGCGATTTGGGATCCTCATTTTGGTCAACCCGCTGTGGAAGCCTTTACTCGAGGAGGTGCTGCTGGTCCAGTGAATATTGCTTATTCTGGAGTTTATCAGTGGTGGTATACAATAGGATTACGCACCAATGAGGATCTTTATACTGGAGCTCTTTTTCTATTATTTCTTTCTACGCTGTCCTTAATAGCGGGTTGGTTACATCTACAACCCAAATGGAAACCAAGCCTTTCGTGGTTCAAAAACGCGGAATCTCGTCTCAATCATCATTTGTCAGGACTTTTCGGGGTAAGTTCTTTGGCTTGGACAGGACATTTAGTTCATGTTGCTATTCCCGCATCCAGGGGGGAGTACGTTCGATGGAATAATTTCTTAGATGTATTACCCTATCCCCAGGGGTTGGGACCCCTTTTGACGGGTCAATGGAATCTTTATGCCCAAAACCCTGATTCGAGTAATCATTTATTTGGTACCGCTCAAGGAGCGGGAACTGCCATTCTAACTCTTCTTGGGGGATTCCATCCACAAACACAAAGTTTGTGGCTGACCGATATGGCTCACCATCATTTAGCTATTGCATTTATTTTTCTCATTGCCGGTCACATGTATCGAACTAACTTCGGAATTGGGCACAGTATTAAAGATCTTTTAGAAGCGCATACTCCTCCGGGGGGTCGATTAGGGCGTGGGCATAAGGGCCTTTATGACACAATCAACAATTCGATTCATTTTCAGTTAGGTCTTGCTCTAGCTTCTTTAGGGGTTATTACTTCCTTAGTAGCTCAACATATGTACTCTTTACCTCCTTATGCATTCATAGCACAAGACTTTACTACTCAAGCTGCTTTATATACTCATCACCAATATATTGCAGGGTTCATCATGACAGGGGCTTTTGCTCATGGAGCTATTTTTTTCATTAGGGATTACAATCCGGAACAGAATGAGGATAATGTATTGGCAAGAATGTTAGACCATAAAGAAGCTATCATATCTCATTTAAGTTGGGCTAGCCTCTTTCTAGGATTCCATACCTTGGGCCTTTATGTTCATAACGACGTCATGCTTGCTTTTGGTACTCCAGAAAAGCAAATCTTGATCGAACCTATATTTGCCCAATGGATACAATCTGCTCATGGCAAGACGACATATGGGTTCGATATACTCTTATCTTCAACGAATGGCCCCGCTTTCAATGCGGGTCGAAGCCTATGGTTGCCCGGATGGTTGAATGCTGTTAATGAGAATAGTAATTCGCTTTTCTTAACAATAGGACCTGGGGATTTCTTGGTTCATCATGCTATTGCTCTAGGTTTGCATACAACTACATTGATTTTAGTAAAGGGCGCTTTAGATGCACGCGGTTCCAAATTAATGCCAGATAAAAAGGATTTTGGATATAGTTTTCCTTGTGACGGCCCAGGGCGCGGCGGTACTTGTGATATTTCTGCTTGGGACGCATTTTATTTGGCAGTTTTCTGGATGTTAAATACCATTGGGTGGGTTACTTTTTATTGGCATTGGAAACATATCACATTATGGCAGGGCAACGTTTCACAATTTAATGAATCCTCCACTTATTTGATGGGATGGTTAAGAGATTACCTATGGTTAAACTCTTCACAACTTATCAATGGATATAATCCTTTTGGGATGAATAGTTTATCGGTATGGGCGTGGATGTTCTTATTTGGACATCTTGTTTGGGCTACTGGATTTATGTTCTTAATTTCCTGGCGGGGGTATTGGCAGGAATTAATTGAGACTTTAGCATGGGCTCATGAACGCACACCTTTAGCTAATTTAATTCGCTGGAGAGATAAGCCCGTGGCTCTTTCCATTGTGCAAGCAAGATTGGTTGGATTAGCTCACTTTTCCGTGGGTTATATATTCACTTATGCAGCTTTCTTGATTGCCTCAACATCAGGCAAGTTTGGTTAATTTAGTTTGTTTTTTTGTACTGTATCAGCACCTAGTTCATTACTCTTGATAGAGAGGGAGGATCTGCCTTTTTAGATTTCTTTTTCTATTTATTTTTCCATCTAGGATTAGAACCGTATACTTGGTAATAATAGCAACGACACATTATGGCAAAAAAAAGTTTGATTCAGAGGGAGAAGAAGCGGCAGAAATTAGAACAGAAATATCATTTGATTCGTCAATCTTTAAAAAAAAAGATAAGAAGCAAAGTTTCTCCCTTGAGTTTGAGTGAAAAAACGAAAATGCGAGAAAAATTGCAATCCCTACCGCGTAATAGTGCACCTACACGCCTTCATCGACGTTGTTTTTTGACCGGAAGACCTAGAGCTAACTATCGACATTTTGGGCTATCCGGACACGTACTTCGAGAAATGGTTTATGAATGTTTGTTACCGGGTGCAACAAGATCCAGTTGGTAAGGATAAAATACCCTTTCGTATTTGTATGGATTTCTGGAATTGATAATCATAGAGGAGCCCTCTTTACCATTCTGTATAAATGGACTATTCTATTTGTATAGATATTGGTAGAGGGGCGTATCCAACCCTCTTTTATCCACTAGTTACCCCTCTTTAGTTTAAGAGTATAGAGCAGTTTGGTAGCTCATAAGGCTCATAACCTTGGGGTTGCGGGTTCGATTCCCACTACCGCCTCCATACTCCTTCTTTATGATATATGCATGATATAATATATACATCATGCATTTGTATCTGGATTTTTTGATTTCCTAAAAGAGTTTTGGTCTAACAGTTTTTTCTCGGAAGAAGCAAAAAAATAAAAGAAAGAATAAAATATGAAAGAAAAGCGTCCATTGTCTAATGGATAGGACAGAGGTCTTCTAAACCTTTGGTATAGGTTCAAATCCTATTGGACGCAATCTTATTTCTATCTATTCTTTAAATAACTATACTAAACTAAAAACAAAGAAAACTTTTTTGCATGATTCAAATGAAAAAGCTTTCTCAACGATTCCTATTCTACTAACAAGAGTAGACATGCAAAATTTATTTGTTACTGAAGAGAAAACCGTTCCAGCTGTTCCTGAATAGCTTCCTTCAAAAGGATTTCCGCTTGCTCGGTGAATGTCTTGCTAGAAGATATAATTTCTTGGAATTGAGGTTTAGTATCTTTTAGATGTTTACGTAACTCATCCAGAAATTTATTTACCTGTTCAATTTCTAACGAATCAAGATATCCTCTTGTTCCGGTATAAATAGTAGCTATCTGCTCTTCCACTGGGAGAGGATTTGCCTGGGATTGTTTAAGCAATTCCCTTAATCGTCGACCCCTTGCCAATTGATTCTGACTTGTTTTATCGAGAGCAGAGGCGAATTGTGCAAAGGCTTGTAACTCTGCGAATTGCGCTAGTTCCAATTTTGATTTGCCAGCTACTTGTTTCATGGCTTTAATTTGAGCCGCGGATCCTACTCTGGAAACAGAAATACCCACATTAATAGCGGGTCGAATTCCGGCATTGAATAGATCCGCAGATAAGAATATTTGTCCATCTGTAATGGAGATTACATTAGTAGGAATATAGGCGGAAACGTCTCCAGATTGAGTCTCAACTATTGGTAAAGCGGTCATACTTCCTTCGCCTAAAAGAGAATTTAATTTAGCGGCTCTTTCTAAAAGGCGTGAATGCAAATAAAAAACATCCCCTGGATAAGCCTCACGTCCGGGAGGTCTTCTTAATAGAAGGGACATTTGGCGATAAGCTTGTGCCTGTTTGGAGAGATCATCATAAATTATTAAAGTATGCCGTTCGCGGTACATAAAATACTCAGCCAGGGCTGCTCCCGTATAAGGAGCGAGGTATTGTAATGTAGCAGGTGAATCCGCCATTTCAGCTACTACAATAGTGTATTCCATGGCCCCCTCCTCATGGAAAGTAGTTACTACTTGAGCTACGGAGGATGCTCTTTGACCGATAGCTACATAAACACATATTACACCTTGCCCTTTTTGATTGAGAATTGTATCTGTGGCTACTGCTGTTTTGCCAGTCTGTCTGTCCCCAATAATTAACTCTCGCTGACCGCGCCCTATAGGGATCATCGAATCGATAGCAATAAGCCCTGTTTGAAGAGGTTCGTATACGGAACGCCTGGAAATTATACTTGGAGCAGGAGATTCAATTAAGCGAGATTCGGAAGCTATAATTTCGCCTTTCCCATCAATAGGTTTAGCCAGAGCATTTACAACACGACCCAAGTAAGCCTCACTCACGGGTATCTGAGCAATTCTTCCTGTTGCTTTTACAAAACTTCCCTCTTGTATCATCAACCCATCGCCCATTAATACAATCCCAACATTTTTGGATTCCAAATTCAGAGCAATACCCCTAGTACCTTCTGCAAATTCGACTAATTCACCTGACATTATTTCACCAAGACCTATAATACGAGCAATCCCATCCCCCACTTGAACTACGCGACCTATATTCTCAATCCCTACTTTCCTATTATATTGTTCAATACGTTCGCGGAGAATTTTATGAATTTCGTCGACTCGAAGGGTTGCCATTAGTGTTTCTTGACTCTTTTTTCGGAAGCAAGGGGAAAAATAATGCCTAAATTCTAAACGAAAGTAGAAGTTCAAGGCCTAATTAATTTAATTATTTCTTCCATTCCAGGGACCCGAGAATGCCAATATTAGCACGAATCGTACGGAAATGTAACTCGGTATTCAAACAACTATTCAGAGTTCCTAGAGCTCCTTGTACGGCCTGTTGGAAAACCCGCTGTCGGACCTGATTCATTGCCCTTTGTTTTTCAAAATAAAGGGTTTCGTTTTTAGACTTTTCCAATTGTTCCAAACTAATAGAAGTAGCATTAATCAAATTTGCTTTTTCTCGTTCTATCTCAGAGTATCCATTCATTCGATACTCATCCGCTTCTAGTTCGACTTTCTGTAATCGAATCCGAGCTTTTTCGAGTTGCTCAATGGTCCCTCTACGCAATTCTTCTGAATTTCGAATAGTACTCAAGATCCTCTGTTTTCGATTATCTAATAAATCTTTTAATGAAAGTAGATTATTTTGTAAGTTTACAACTTTTATGATCTCTTCCCGAACCAAACATGAATCTTTCGATTCATTTGGCTCTCACGCTCCTTTTTTTTTTTCTATAGCTATTTCCATATCTTTTTTTTAAGTAATGAGCCTATCCTCTATCTTCTTTTTTATGTTTATATTTCAATATACCGAAACCTATATAAGACTAGATAAATATTAAGAGGACTCTTCCGCCTAGATAAAAATATATCATGGTCAGCAAAGTTGTTTCTTTATTTTTATTTGCCCTCTAGTTAATAATTTCAATTTCATTAAGAAAAACTAACTAAATAAATGGAAAATGAAAATTAATAGAATTCTTTTTTATTTTTTTTTTCTTCAAATCCAAAAAATTTCTCTTTTTTATACATAGGTCGTCGATTCGGCATTGGTTAAAAAAGGGCAGGGTGCCCCCTTTTTTTTCTAGTAAATAGTTCAAACCATTTTATCGATATGAGTGTTCTATATCAGATAAATTTTACATTAGCTATTTCCCGTTTAAATTGGTACTAATACTAATATAGTTGTAGAAAGAGTACCTCTTTTTGCCTGGACTTCAAGCAGTTTAGCTTTAACCGTGTTAATGGTCTCACATTCTTGGTTTATAGAGAATCAAAGTTGATTTACCAATGAGTCGCGAAATGCTATGGTTCTTCCATATGATTTCTGAATTTATTCAGAAGTAATTCGTCGAGATCGTGCACCCTTTTCTTATTTATCCGAAAAATACTAAAAAATATTATAAAGTGCAGCCGGATAGATCCAATCTATTCTTGAAATAGACAACTCGCACACACTCCCTTTCCAAAAAAAATCAAAACACCAACCACTACAGTTAGATTTATTAGATTTGTTGCTAAAATATCGGTATTAAGCCCGAAACTGCCAGCGGATGGCCAGTGAGCTAAAAAAACGAAAGAATGGGTTACATTTTTCATATGCTCTCCTCTTATAGATAGGACGAACAAAGAACAAAGTTTTTCGATCACTTACTTCGCTCGCCCTTTTTTGATCGGTTTTTTTAATGCAAATAGATTCAATCTAGTAATTTCTTTTAGATTAAGTCTTACGTCTTGTTTGACCGGTGAAAGACTTCCTTTGTTGAAATGTTCTGTTCCCAAAATTCCTAAAATAAAAGGAAAAAACTTTCCACTTTCCTAAACTAAGGACGGGAAATAAGAAGGTGAGCATATCTTCTAAATTAATAATACTCAACTCAGCCCTTCCTAGAATGGGGTATTATCTGTCCCGATAAATAGATAATTCCAGGAGTAATAAATAGGAGTAAATTAAATAAAGTATTGATATAATTGGAATTGTGGAAGCAAATACCAATTTACTAAAAAAAGAAAAAAGTATCTAATCGAAATCGAAAGAATTTTTTTTTTAAGATTAAACAAAAGGGTTCGCAAATAAAAGCGCTAGTGCCACAACTAGTCCATAAATTGTTAAAGCTTCCATAAAAGCTAGACTAAGCAATAAAGTACCTCGTATTTTACCTTCTGCTTCTGGCTGTCTCGCAATACCTTCTACAGCTTGTCCTGCAGCAGTACCTTGACCAACTCCAGGTCCAATAGAAGCAAGCCCTACGGCCAATCCAGCAGCAATAACAGAAGCAGCAGCAATTAGTGGATTCATGGTGAGTAGTTCCTCGTGTCAAAAAAAAGAAATGGTTAAGGATACAATCAACCAATAAATTCTTACTTCTAAGCTCTATTGGGGAGAAGTAAAGTAACTAAAAAGTACAAATTGAAATCAAATTGAAATGATAATGTGAATTGTCCGAACTACATAGAAGGGAATTCCATATCCATATATCGGATTAGATAATGAATCTAACCTAGGAATATATAATATAATATCCTATATATATACATTTGTTTCTTCTATTTTGTTTGCATATTTTCTCATTTTCTATTGAATCGGATTCTAAAATCATTGCTTAAAGTGGAAACCTGCATAAAAGAGGACTCCACTTATAGACATTAAGGATATTATAGTATAGATCTAGCCTGACTCCACCCTCCTTAATGCATATATACTTTGAAAATTCCATAATATAGTCTATTCTATTCTCTCTCCTACAACTCTAGGCTATATATTCATACGCATTTCTAACTATTTTTTTGCAACCAAGCAGATTATCTGGAACCATGCATGAATTGAGCTAAGCTGCAAAAAAAAAAAATACTATTTCCAAAAAGAGTCAATTCAATGATGACCCTCCATGGATTCACCTATATAGGCTGCGGCTAATGTTGCAAAAATAAGAGCTTGAATACCGCTTGTAAATAATCCAAGAAACATGACCGGTATAGGGATTACTAAGGGGACTAAAGAAACAAGAACAACAACGACTAATTCATCCGCCAATATATTCCCGAAAAGTCGAAAGCTAAGCGATAATGGTTTTGTGAAATCTTCTAGGATGTTAATTGGTAAAAGGATTGGAGTTGGTTTAATATATTTCTCGAAATAGCTCAATCCTTTTTTGCTAAGACCAGCATAAAAATATGCCGCTGACGTGAGTAAAGCTAAAGCAACAGTAGTATTTATATCATTCGTGGGCGCTGCTAATTCCCCATGGGGTAACTCTATAATTTTCCAAGGTAAAAGAGCACCCGACCAATTCGAAACAAAAATAAAAAGGAACATAGTTCCAATAAAGGGAACCCAGGGACCATATTCTTCTCCAATCTGAGTTTTGCTCAAGTCTCGAATAAACTCAAGGACATATTCAAAAAAATTCTGACCGTCGGTCGGGATGGTTTGTGGATTCCGAACAGCTATGACAACTGAACCTAGCAAGATAGTAATTACGACCCAAGAAGTGATGAGTACTTGGGCATGAATTTGGAAACCTCCTATTTGCCAATAGAAGTGTTGGCCTACTTCTACACCCGATATATCGTATAACCCCTTGAGTGTTTTAATGGAACAAGGTATAATATTCATATTGTCCTCTGATAAAAATTGAACTTCAAAAAAGGAATTCTTTTGATTCAACCATCTCTTTCTCAACTCAGCAACTTGAAGTATTAATCTTATATTTAGGATACCAAGAAAGCACATCAGATCATAATATATATCAATACCCTCTAATATATATCAATATTCCCCTTCTTTTTTCTATGCAAAAAAAATTCTATGCAAAAAAAAAGATATAGTAAAGTAAGTGATTCCATAAATTTACGCAGTTGCCCAAGAATTCACTATATATTCTTAATCAACGATTTCTTATATAGAGAGAACGGCCCTCACAAATTGAAAATACTAATTTGTTAAGAATCAATCGAATTGAAGTCATAGTGTCATCGTTGGCTGGAATCGATATATTCGCGAGATCCGGGTCACAATTTGTATCGACTAAAGAAATAGTAGGAATCCCCAAAATGGCACATTCCCGAAGAGCTATATACTCTTTTTGCTGATCAAGGACGATCACAATGTCTGGCAATCTCGTCATATATTTGATCCCGCCGAGATACCTTTGCAAAGTAGATAATTTTCTCTTCAAGATTGCCACATCTCTTTTTGGGAGATGGTGGAATTTTCCCATTTTTTCTTCTGCTCTTAAGTCTCTAAATTGAGAAAGTCTAGTTTTCGTAATCGACCAATTCGTTAACATACCACTGAACCACTTTTTATTAACATAATGACAACGAGCCCTTATTGCAGCTGATGCTACTAAATCTGTTGCTCTTTTTTTGGTACCAACAATTAAGAAACTTTTTCCCTGACTTGCTGCATCAAAAACTAAATCACAAGCTTCTGATAAAAAACGAGCCGTTCTAGCGAGATTTATAATATGAGTACCTTTACGCTTTGCCGAAATGTAAGGGGCCATTTTAGGATTCCATTTCTTAATACCATGACCAAAATGAACTCCTGCTTCTATCATCTCTTTCAAATTAATGTTCCAATATCTTCTTGTCATTTTTTCCACACTTCCTTTTTTTTAATCCTACCATTCCATTACGGAATTTAGTTCTTTTTGAAGATTAAGAAAGATCCGAAATAGCTTGAAATAAATAATAATTGTTCCGAGAGAACCTTGTACTAAGATAAGAGTTGGCCATTGATACATGGTATAAACATAACCACCTTAATGAATTAACTGACTTGTTTTACTTATTAAAATAAAAATCTTAAAAATCTAAAATTTGACCTGTTAGTGTTCTAAGTTCAAAAGTCTAGTAAAGTAAAAAATATTTTTATGGGGGTTCTTATGTCTCATAAAAATTGTTTGTTACGTCAGAATCTGAAGAAACTAATTCTGTATGGAGAAACAAAAAATCTCTCATTTCCGACGCGAATAGATTTTTTTTTTTTATTTCGAAATAAAGGTTCTTGTCTTGTGGGGAACGATGCACAAATTTTTGGAATCCGGTACCAACAGGTATAATCCCCCCCAGAACTACGTTTTCTTTCAAGCCTTTCAACCAATCAATGCGACCTCGTAGGGCAGCTTTTGCTAAAACTCGAGCAGTTTCTTGAAAACTTGCTTCAGATATGAAACTTTGGGTATTCAGGGAAGCCCTTGTTATTCCCAATAAGATTGCCCGATAATAGATCGATTCATCCAAAGCTCGTCCTGCTCGTTCCGCTCGCAATAGTCCGATTAATTCCCCAGGCGAAAAAACATTAGACATTCCATCTTCGGAAACCCGCACTTTTGATGTTACTTGGCGTATAATAATCTCTATATGTCTATTATGGATCTGTACCCCTTGGGATCGATAAACCTTTTGGATTTTATTAACCAAAGAGATACGACTTTGGGCTATGGTTAGCTCAGCTCCAATCAAGAATCCCCAAGGGACCCCAAGAATTCTTGGTATACGCTCATTCCAATCCTCAATTCTCCTTTCGAGATTCGGGGATAATGAATCAATTGAACGCGCTTCAAAGATTTGTTCCACTTTTGGAAGACCTTGCGTTATGTCACTAGATCTCGATTTTTCATATATAAACGTAACTAACCTATCTCCCTTGTAAAGGATTTCTCCATAATGACCATTAACAGTTGCTCCTGTAGTGGCCAAATAAGGTTTAGCTGCTCTTATAACAAAGGAATTCATATTTACAATGAAAATTTGACCGGATTTTTTTATGTGCGATTTAAATAGACATACATTTTCACAAATAAATTGTCCAAGGTGAATTATTGCCAATGTCTCTTCCCAAGAATCATGATGGACAAAGTGACAATTCAAAAGGAATGGATCCAACATTATGTTACTATCGAAATTAGAAATCCTTTTATTTTCATCTATTAAAGAGTATTTAAGTTCTTGAAGTACTTGGAAGGTTTGTTTTAAATTGTCAACGAACAAATATTTTTTTAACAGGATTTTATTATGCGTTAGTAAATAGTAAGATGAAGAAAAATGCGATATACTAGCTACAATAGCGCCTAAGGGCCCAAAAATTTCTCGAATAGGAATTCTAGGATTCCATTCTTTTATCGCATTGGGATGTTTTGAATTCTTGAATAAACCAATTCGAGAACAGTTGGATGCCGACAAAATCATCAAAGAGTGGTATTCTTTATTTCGATTCAACAAAGTGCCAATAGCTTCTGGATGTTGGCTAAGTGATTCAATCTTCGCCTTGGAATAAAAAGAATTGATATTGGCGCGATCTAACCTATTATGGGGAATCGGTCCTGCACTTGTCCTACCATACCTTTTTCGTGTATACGAAATAGTGGACTTGACTAACTCAATTCTTAGGAAATCGCGAATAAGATCATTTGCTCTTACCTCAACAAGGGAAGCACCAGCCTTTTCTTTTTCTTCTTGTTCCCAATTCACTACTAAGCAAGTTCTAACAAATTGACTATTTGTGTGATAAATTCTTTGAGTTAACTTGCTATTTTCATGAGAAATAAAATTGACAAGTCGAATTTGGAGATTATTTTCTTCTTGCAAGAGATCCTGCGGGAAAAGTGTTGCTAAATTTCTTCCTTCGTCCATTTCATATGCCACTGTAGGGCGAACGGAAACAAAATACTTTTCCTTGCTCTTGAGAATTTTTTTCCGTTGAACATAGACCCAATTTTTCCTTTTTTTTGATTCCTTAGAATCTTTTTTTTGTCTTTCTGGCGGTATCAAACAGCCACCTAATATCTTATCCGCCTCTTCAGGAAAATGAATATCTCCGGAAAATATTTTGAGTTCCGTATGGCTTTTTTTTCTCTTCACTCGGACCAGTCCGCCTAGTCGACTTCTTGTATTTTTTGTGAGTTGTGTATTCACTCCAATAATACTATTGTCAAGTATCTTTAGGGATGAAGATCTCGGCAAGATATGAAGTTCTTGAAGAATGAAAAAAAACCGATCTACTTCTTTTTGGTATTTTAGACTAAATTCTTTTGTTCCTCGATGCTCAATCAAACCCTCTTTTTTTAAGATGGAATCTTCCTCTGGGCTCTCGTATTCGTCCTCTGAATCTTCTTCTGAGTCTTCCTCTAAAGTACCATATTTTTCCTCTGCGCTTTCCCCGGGGCTGCCATATTCGTCTTCTGAGTCTTCCTCTAGAGTTCCATATTCGTCCTCTTGGGTCCTATATTTGCTCTCTGGGCTCCCATATTCCTCTTCTGAGTCTTTCTCTAAAGTCCTATATTCGTTCTCTGGGTTCCCATATTCGTTTTCTGGGCTCCCATATTCGTCTTCTAGGGTTTCATATTCGTATTCGTCTTCTAGGATTCCATATTTAGATTCTTCTAGGGTTTCATATTCATATTCGTCCTCTCGGGTCCTGTATTCGTCTTCTAGGGTCTCATATTCCTCTTCTGAGTCTTCCGCTCGAGTCCTATATTCTTCTTCTAGGGTCCTATATCTAAATTTAACAATTCCTGAACCCTTTTTATCTTTTCTGTATCGGGGATCGTCAAAATAAGCAAAAATAGTATTTCTACGTAAAACACCCATAAGGGGGATTTCAATCGAAATCCCAAAACAGGATATTAGTTCTTTCTCTTGTTCTTGATGATATTGTAATGGAATGACGAACCTATTTCTTCGCTTTTTCGCCAACAAATCTGAATTATCTTGAAAAATAGAAGGATAGATAAAATTCCAATGGCCATTGGACATGATTCGATCCGACGTTGAATAATCAAGAATTTCCCTATCTTTTTTACCATAAGTATTCATTTGATCTTGATCCTTGTGGAGTGAAAAAGACGCTATACTGGATCTGCACATACTTACTGACAATATCCATAAATGGCTTGTTTTTGGTAATCGGCGAAGATTACCATATTGATATTCGGGCGCATGGTAAACATCAGTACTCCAGTGCATTTCGCCGTCTGATTCAGAATAAATATGCTTTTGTACCCTTTCTTTAAAATGTAAAGTGGACGTTCCGGCACGAATCTCCGCAATTACTTGTTCGGATTTTACATATTGATCATTTTGCACTAGAATCAAGCTTTTTGAGGGAATATTCACACTATATAGAATATCTTGACTCTGAATAGTTACATGCAAGTCTATATAACATAGAAAAGCAGGCTGCCCATGACGGGTACGTGTGGGGTGAACCAAATTCTCATTGAATTTTATTTTTCCATTCGAAGGGGATCGTACAAGGTCGGCAGTACCCCCTGTGAATACTCCGCCAGTATGAAAAGTTCTTAATGTTAGTTGAGTCCCTGGCTCCCCAATTGATTGACCTGCAATAATACCTACGGCTTCTCCCAATTCGACCAGATCACTATGAGTAGGACTCCGGCCATAGCATAATTGACAGATCCAAGAAGTGCTTCGGCAAGTAAAGGGGGTTCTAATATATATTGGTTGTGCTCGAAATGGTTGTGCTCGAAAGGCAGTTATGAATCGATTGACTAATCCAATTCCAATATCTTGATTTCGCGCGGCAATGCATCGTGAACCGATATATATATCGTCTGCTAATACACGACCAATTAGTGTTTGGACAAAAAGTTTTTCCGTCATCCCATTTTGAGGACTTACAGAAATACCTCGGATAGTACCACAATCTCTTCTACGCACAATAATATGTTGAACTACTTCAACAAGTCTACGTGTAAGATATCCAGCATCTGCTGTTCGCACAGCAGTATCTACAACCCCTTTGCGGGCTCCATAGCAGGAAATTATATATTCTGTCAAAGAAAGTCCCTCGCGTAAATTGCTTTGAATAGGTAAATCAATCATTTGTCCTTGAGGGTCCGACATTAATCCTCTCATACCTACTAATTGGTGTACTTGAGATGCATTTCCTCTGGCTCCTGAAAAAGACATTAGATAGACTGGATTAGAAGGATCCGTTATCCGAAAATTTGAATTCATTTCTTGTTTCAAATATTCACTTGTCGCATACCATATCTCAACAGATTGGCGTAATTTTTCTACCGCGTGTACAGCCCCATAATAATAGTGTTTCTCCAAAAGAAAACTCTGTTGTTCCGCGTCTTGGACTAACCATCCCTTAGAGGGTATTGTTAAAAGATCCTCGATTCCTAACGAAATCGATGTAGTAGTGGCTTGATGGAAGCCCAGAGTCTTTAGTTGATCCAGTATATGGGATGTATATCCCATTCCAAAATGATCTATTAATCTGCTAATAAGTCGTTTCATACCAGTTCCGTCTATCTCTTTATTATGAAAGACCAGATTGGCCCGTTCCGCCATACATAAGTACCCCCTTTTCGGCTGAGTAGGATTCGACAATTGCTGAGTAGGATTCGACAATGGGCCTGAGTCAGTGATTCGAAAATTTAATTAACTTAATTGCCTCAATCTCAATCTGGATTCGCGTGGCAAATAATGATGTTACTAGGGAAATCGGAATGCCCCCCGAAAGGGGAGGGGCATCGCCGAATCTAACTTTCTTGTTTAGGTAGTGTATGAATAGGCCTGACTAAATCCTTGTATGGCTTCCTCTATTTCTCTATAAAAAGAAATATGACCAAGAGTGGTTCGAATGTATATCGAACGAATTTCTTTTTTTCTATTTCCCATTATTAGATAGTGGGCATAAATCTCATGATAAGTCCCCAAAGATTCATATTGAACTTCAATCGGAACTTCTCTTGACCCAATGACGCGTTGATCCAGGTTCCATCGTAGCCACAAGGGACTATCTAAACTGATTAGTTTTTGTCTATAAGCTCCCAGTGCATCATAAGAACTAGAAAAATGGGGTTCTTTATCTTTCCTATATTTAAAATTATTATTATTATTGTAATTTACTTTTAGATTTGGGTAGTTTCTGCAACTATTATATCTATTTGCACAAATACCTCGACGCTTTCCAATCGTTAATACATAAAGCCCGATAAGCATGTCTTGGGTTGGTACGCAAATAGGATCCCCAATAGCGGGAGATAAGAGATTCATATGAGAAAACATAAGTAAACGGGCTTCTGCCTGAGCTTCCAAGGATAAAGGTAGATGAACAGCCATTTGATCTCCATCAAAGTCCGCATTGAAACCCTTACACACTAATGGGTGTAAAGAAATAGTACGCCCCTCTACTAAAGTGGGTTGAAAGGCCTGTATGCCTAATCTATGCAGGGTAGGTGCTCTATTTAACAGTACAGGATGTCCCCGCATAACTTCTTGAAGTATTTCCCATACAATGGGTTCTTTTTCCCAAATTTTCCTTTTAGCAATCCTTACATTAGAAGTGGCGCGTTTCGTGATTAAATCGCGAATTACAAATAGCTGAAAAAGCTTTATTGCTATCTCTAGAGGTAATCCACATTGATGTAATGAAAGCGAAGGACCCACAACAATGACAGAACGCCCCGAGTAATCGACCCGTTTCCCAAGCAGAGTCTCGCGAAACCTTCCCTCTTTACCTTCAATTACATCTGAAAGTGATTTGTATACTTTATTGTGACCATCCCTCGTCGGTTGCCCGCGGGACCCACTATCAAGAAGTGTATCCACGGCTTCTTGTACCAATTTTTCCTGGCACATTACTAAATCTGCTGGCGCTAATTCACTTCTTTTTAATAGATAGGCAAGATTGTTGTTCCGACGGATAACTCTCTTATAAAGTTCATTAATGTCTGAAGTCACTACTTTATCTCCAGACCTATAAACAATAG
>NW_028260621.1:5000-35000 GCF_056163025.1 Triticum urartu
GTTTCATTTTGCTAAATGATATCAATTAAATGGTGTATCAATTCCATAAATTGCATATAGCAATAAATAAATCAGCAAAATTCTTTCTAATATTTAGATAGAAGAAACATTTCTTCTATCTAAAATATTAGAAAGAATGTACCCTTCTATCCAAATCCAATTTGCATCGATAAAATAAATCCAAATTCCAGTAGTAGATGAATAATTGCAAATTTGTGTGTGTACGAGATTAGAATAACTTCAAAATAACTGACATAATTTTGTATTTTTCCTGATCAGAAAAATACATGAAAAAGAAAGGAGGTAGAAAAATTTTTGGATTTATGGTTAAAGAAGAAAAAGAAGAAAACAGGGTTCTGTTGAATTTCAAGTATTCAGTTTCACCAATAAGATACGGAGACTTGCTTCACATTTGGAATTACACAAAAAAGATTTTTCATCGGAAAGAGGTCTACGAAGACTTTTGGGAAAACGTCGACGTTTGCTGGCTTATTTGGCAAAGAAAAATAGAGTACGTTATAAGAAATTAATCGGTCAGTTGAATATTCGGGAGCAGTAATTTAATCGTTCAAATTTTTTTCTTGTTTTATTATTTTTTTAGTAGTCTTATAGTAGTCTTAGATTTTTCATTTTGATGAGCCTCGCTTTGAGGAATTCATGGAATAATCCATTTTCATGGAATAATGAATTAAGGAAGAAAGGATATGAGTCTACCGCTTACAAGAAAAGATCTCATGATAGTCAATATGGGCCCTCAACACCCATCAATGCATGGTGTTCTTCGACTGATCGTTACTCTCGATGGTGAGGATGTTATTGATTGTGAACCCATATTAGGGTATTTACACAGAGGAATGGAAAAAATCGCGGAAAACCGAACTATTATACAATACTTACCTTATGTAACAAGGTGGGATTATTTAGCTACTATGTTTACAGAAGCAATAACAGTAAATGCACCAGAATTCTTGGAGAATATTCAAATACCACAAAGAGCCAGCTATATTAGGGTAATTATGTTAGAATTAAGCCGGATAGCTTCTCACTTGCTATGGCTTGGACCTTTTATGGCGGATCTCGGCGCACAGACTCCTTTTTTCTATATTTTTAGAGAGAGAGAATTAATATATGATCTATTTGAAGCTGCTACAGGTATGCGAATGATGCACAATTACTTTCGCATCGGAGGAGTAGCCGCCGATCTACCTTATGGATGGATCGATAAATGTTTAGATTTCTGTGATTATTTTTTACGCGGAGTTGTTGAATATCAACAACTTATTACACAGAATCCAATTTTTTTAGAGCGAGTTGAAGGAGTAGGTTTTATTAGCGGAGAAGAAGCAGTAAATTGGGGCTTATCGGGACCGATGTTACGAGCTTCTGGAATACAATGGGATCTTCGTAAAGTAGATCCTTATGAGTCTTACAACCAATTTGATTGGAAAGTCCAATGGCAAAAAGAAGGGGATTCGTTAGCTCGCTATTTAGTACGAATTGGTGAAATGAGGGAATCCATCAAAATAATTCAACAAGCTGTAGAAAAAATTCCTGGAGGACCTTATGAAAATTTAGAAGTCCGACGCTTTAAGAAAGAAAATAATTCTGAATGGAATGATTTTGAGTATAAATTTCTTGGTAAAAAACCTTCGCCCAATTTTGAATTGTCAAGACAAGAGCTTTATGTAAGAGTAGAAGCCCCAAAAGGTGAATTAGGGATTTATCTAGTAGGAGATGATAGCCTTTTCCCCTGGAGATGGAAAATCCGTCCACCCGGGTTTATTAATTTGCAAATTCTTCCTCAGCTAGTTAAAAAAATGAAATTGGCTGATATCATGACGATATTAGGTAGTATAGATATCATTATGGGGGAAGTTGATCGTTGAAATGATAATAGATAGGGTAGAGGTAGAAACTATCAATTCTTTTTCGAAATTGGAATTATTAAAAGAAGTCTATGGACTGATATCGATTCTACCCATTTTGACCCTCCTTTTGGGAATAACAATAGAGGTACTCGTAATTGTGTGGTTAGAAAGAGAAATATCTGCGTCGATACAACAACGTATTGGTCCTGAATATGCTGGCCCCCTGGGCCTGCTTCAAGCTATAGCAGATGGGACTAAGCTACTTTTTAAAGAAGATATTCTGCCATCCCGAGGAGATATTTCTTTATTTAGCATTGGACCCTCTATAGCAGTCATATCAGTTTTATTAAGTTTTTTAGTTATCCCTTTGGGATATCATTTTGTTTTAGCCGATCTTAGTATTGGTGTTTTTTTATGGATTGCCATTTCAAGTATAGCTCCTATTGGTCTTCTTATGGCAGGATATAGCTCAAATAATAAATATTCTTTTTCAGGCGGTCTACGAGCTGCTGCTCAATCCATTAGTTATGAAATACCATTAACTTTTTGTGTGCTAGCAATATCTCTACGTGTGATTCGTTAAAATAGATCTTTTTCCTATAAAATCCATTAACTATTTATATTCCTTTTCTTATTTAGTATTTGGGTTGGTAAGTTAAACTAGATAGCTATATGAGTGAAACAAAACAGCTTATAAATTTGTAGTAAAAAGAAAAAATCTCATTTCCTACGTACAAGAAAAAAGTGGAAGTAAACATAAGCAGTGTAAACTCTTTATCCCAAGGTTGATATTTTTTAATTAGTCATCATATCTTGAAGCGGCCAAGAATAAAGGATTCACGATATGGAATTCCATTACTAGAATACTCCTAGTTATTACTATAACTTAATAATCCATAAGAAGAATCCACCAAAAGTTAGTGAAGGGTTAGGAACACTAAAGTACATAAAGGATTAGTAATGGAAAATCTAAAACATTAGAGATTTTTGCCCATAAAAGGAATCATAATAAGGACTTGCAATTTGTAGAAATTATCAAGTAGTACTTTCTTCGGATTCCGATCCAGAGTATGTTCCCATTCACTTGTTAAGGAAATGGCTATCAAGAACGAATTAACCCTTTATCCATTTTTTCTTTTTAAATACCCCCTCCCTGGGGAAAGAAGAATAGTAAAAAAGATATGGAGTGCACTAGAAAAAATTTTCATTATTTCCTTCCTCTATCCATATTCATGCAGAATTGCTCATGAACTAATACCCAACTCTTTCCATTTATTAATTGAATTCCTATAACAAGTAACAAGTGTTTTATTCCAAGATTAAGTTATTACTGAACAAAGAAAAATTTTCATTATATTATAAAGGATGAGATCAATCGGAAGCGCTTTTTCTTATTCTAGCAGACGGAATTCCTTTGGTCTAATTTAGGACTTTCAAATCTATTTTATTTTATCTAATTCTATCTACGCCCCCGGGGCTAGGAACAAAACAGTCCTTTCCTTTTTCTGATCATAGAGAAGCCGTATGAAGCTAAGGTTTCATGTACGGTTTTGAAATAGCGGTGGGAACTGTGATGTTATCACCGACTATGATTATCTAACAGTTCAAGTACAGTTGATATAGTTGAAGCACAGTCAAAATACGGTTTTTTTGGATGGAATATTTGGCGTCAGCCTATAGGTTTTCTGGTTTTTTTAATTTCTTCTTTGGCAGAATGTGAAAGATTACCCTTTGATTTACCAGAAGCGGAGGAAGAATTAGTAGCAGGTTACCAAACTGAATATTCCGGTATCAAATATGGTTTATTTTATCTTGTTTCTTACCTAAATTTATTAGTTTCTTCTTTATTTGTAACAGTTCTCTACTTGGGCGGGTGGAATTTATCTATTCCCTATATATCCTTTTTTGATTTTTTCCAAATGAATAAAGCAGTTGGAATTTTGGAAATGACAATGGGTATATTTATTACATTAACTAAAGCTTATTTATTTCTCTTCATTTCTATCACAATAAGATGGACTTTACCGAGGATGAGAATGGATCAGTTATTAAATCTTGGATGGAAATTTCTTTTACCTATTTCCCTGGGCAATCTCTTATTAACAACCTCTTCTCAACTTGTTTCACTATAAATAAGATAATACAATAATAGTAAGAATATTTTCAACACAAAAGCTCTCTCAAACAAGAGAAAGAAACATATCTTTTTCATAGATATTTAGAATGAATATGTTCCCTATGGTAACTGGGTTCATGAGTTATGGTCAACAAACAATACGTGCTACAAGGTACATAGGTCAAAGTTTCATAACTACCTTATCCCACACAAATCGTTTACCTATAACGATTCACTACCCTTATGAAAAATCAATTACACCAGAGCGTTTCCGAGGGCGAATCCACTTTGAATTTGATAAATGTATTGCTTGTGAAGTATGTGTTCGCGTATGTCCGATAGATTTACCCGTTGTGGATTGGAGATTTGAAAAGGATATTAAAAGAAAACAATTGCTTAATTATAGTATTGATTTCGGAGTTTGTATATTTTGTGGCAATTGTGTTGAGTACTGTCCAACAAGCTGTTTATCAATGACTGAAGAATATGAACTTTCTACCTATGATCGTCATGAATTGAATTACAATCAAATTGCTTTAAGTCGGTTACCAATCTCCATAATGGGAGATTACACAATTCAAACAATTAGGAATTCGTCTGAAAGTAAAATAAACAAAGAAAAATCTTCGAATTCAAGAACGATTACTGATTACTAAACTTTGATTTTGTCTTTCTGTTATAAAAATCTAATAATTCTTTATTAAACTTTAAAATTAAACTATAAAGAAAAACGAAAAACTACTGCTTATTGGAAATTATTTCTTATTTTAAATCAGACTAGATTTTCGTGATATAATATAATTTATAACTATAAGTTTATACACAAAAAAATACCCTAATCCTTTTTTCCTTCCTTGAATCCTTTAGTTTTAGTCAGTTCATGAAAAATTTTATACTATTAATTTCTTTTTATCCATAATGGATTTACCTGGACCAATACATGAGATTCTTATGCTATTTGGGGGATTTGTTCTTCTACTAGGGGGTCTAGGAGTAGTATTACTTACCAACCCCATTTATTCTGCCTTTTCGCTGGGATTAGTTCTTGTTTGTATATCCTTATTCTATTTTTTATTAAATTCCTACTTTGTAGCTGTCGCACAACTTCTTATTTATGTGGGAGCCATAAATGTCTTGATCATATTCGCTGTAATGTTCGTAAATGGCTCAGAATGGTCTAAAGATAAGAATTATTGGACTATTGGAGATGGGTTCACTTCACTCGTTTGTATAACTATTGTTTTTTCACTAATGACTACTATCCCAGATACGTCGTGGTATGGAATTCTTTGGACTACAAGATCAAACCAAATAGTAGAACAGGGTCTCATAAATAATGTTCAACAAATTGGAATTCATTTAGCAACCGATTTTTATCTTCCGTTTGAACTCATTTCCATAATTCTTCTAGTTTCTTTAATAGGTGCAATTACTATGGCTCGGCAATAAGAAAACTTAGAAAAAGTACAAATTATAAGAATTGCAAATCTAAAATAAATAACTAAAGAATCACAATTTTGATTTAGTAAAATCCATCTACTGCCAACAAATACCTCCTTTTTTTTTTTTTTTTTTTTCTTTTGTTGTGTAATTGTTCTATTGTAATTAATTGAATCGGTTCAATTCTTGCCCTCATATTGAAATGAATCGAGATTGATAAGGAGTTAGTTAATGATGTTTGAGCATGTACTTTTTTTGAGTGTCTATTTATTTTCGATTGGTATCTATGGATTGATCACAAGCCGAAACATGGTTAGAGCTCTAATATGTCTTGAACTTATACTGAATTCAATTAATCTAAATCTCGTAACATTTTCTGATCTATTTGATAGTCGCCAATTAAAAGGAGATATTTTCGCAATTTTTGTTATAGCCCTTGCAGCTGCTGAAGCCGCTATTGGACTATCCATTCTTTCTTCCATCCATCGTAATAGGAAATCCACTCGTATCAATCAATCTAATTTATTGAATAATTAGACTTTTGAATAATTAGACATAGAATCCTCTAAACAAAGGCGCACATATTAAAATAAATAGAAATCAATACTATTTTCTTAGTATTATTTGAGAATATCCATTTTTTTTAGTAGATTATTGCATAGTATTCTTTTTCACTTAAATGAATTTTTGTATTTGTAATTCATTGATATTGCAATTTGAATATTGCAATAATTTATATTGAAAAGACGATAGCCAATTTATTGGCTAATTCGAATTCGTCTGTACAATTCGTAAAATTCTTTCTTATTTCTTATTTATTGTTGAAATCCAAAATTAAAGTCTCTTGGCTCTCTTCACGCTTTCTCACAAACAGATTAAAAAATAGATTTTTTTTTTGAAGTTTGGATAAACCATTGCTTCGTCTGGTGTCTACAATACATATGACTCATTATAGTACTAATTTCATTTTTACCAGATCGAAAAATTTTATGTTGAAAAGAAAAATTTATAGATCCAATGTCACATTCCGTAAAAATTTACGATACATGTATAGGATGCACTCAATGTGTACGAGCTTGTCCAACAGATGTATTAGAAATGATACCCTGGGATGGATGTAAAGCCAAGCAAATTGCTTCCGCGCCGAGAACCGAAGATTGTGTGGGTTGTAAGAGATGTGAATCTGCCTGCCCGACAGATTTTTTAAGTGTCCGCGTTTATTTAGGGCCTGAAACAACACGTAGCATGGCTCTATCTTATTGATACGTTACAAAAAACTTCACTCGAATCGTCTGATTCCTCTTTACCGAAGAAGCCTGTGCTCGAAATAATCGAGCACGGGCTTTTCTGGTCAAAACGTATCTTGTCTTTATCACTTTATCATGAGTTATTTTCCTTGGTTAACAATACTTGTTGTTTTGCCGATATTTGCAGGTTCATTAATTTTCTTTTTACCTCATAAGGGAAACAAAGTCGTTAGGTGGTATACTATATCTATTTGTTTATTAGAATTCCTTCTAATGACTTATGCGTTCTGTTATCATTTCCAACTGGAGGATCCCTTAATCCAATTAAAGGAGGATTATAAATGGATAGATGTCTTCGATTTCCACTGGAGATTGGGAATCGATGGACTTTCATTAGGATCTATTTTATTGACAGGATTTATCACTACTTTAGCTACTTTAGCAGCTTGGCCAATTACACGGAATTCGCGATTATTCTATTTCCTGATGCTCGCAATGTATAGTGGTCAAATAGGATTATTTTCTTCGCGAGACCTTTTACTTTTTTTTATCATGTGGGAGTTAGAATTAATTCCTGTTTACTTACTTTTATCCATGTGGGGGGGGAAGAGGCGTCTATATTCAGCTACAAAGTTTATTTTGTATACTGCAGGCGGTTCCATTTTTTTCTTAATCGGAGTTCTGGGTATGGGCTTATATGGTTCCAACGAACCAGGATTAGATTTGGAAAGATTAATTAATCAATCATACCCTGCAACCTTGGAAATACTTTTATATTTTGGCTTCCTTATTGCTTATGCTGTCAAATTGCCGATTATACCCCTACATACGTGGTTACCAGATACCCATGGGGAAGCACATTATAGTACATGTATGCTTTTAGCGGGAATATTATTAAAGATGGGAGCATATGGATTGATTCGGATCAACATGGAATTGTTACCTCATGCTCATTATCTATTTTCGCCCTGGTTAGTAATAATAGGAGCGATCCAAATAATCTATGCAGCTTCAACTTCTCTTGGTCAACGAAATTTCAAAAAAAGAATAGCTTATTCCTCTGTATCTCACATGGGTTTCATAATTATAGGAATTGGTTCCATAACCAACATTGGACTCAATGGAGCTATTTTACAAATATTATCCCATGGATTTATTGGTGCTACACTTTTTTTCTTGGCAGGAACCGCTTCTGATAGAATGCGTCTTGTTTATCTCGAAGAACTGGGGGGAATATCTATCCCAATGCCTAAAATTTTTACCATGTTTAGTAGCTTTTCAATGGCTTCTCTTGCCTTACCAGGAATGAGTGGTTTTGTCGCAGAATTAGTAGTATTTTTTGGACTAATTACTAGTCCAAAATTTCTGTTAATGCCAAAAACACTAATTACTTTTGTAATGGCAATTGGAATGATATTAACTCCTATTTATTTATTATCTATGTTACGCCAGATGTTCTATGGATACAAGCTATTTAATGTTCCAAACGCAAATTTTGTGGATTCTGGACCACGAGAACTCTTTATTTTAATCTGTATCTTTTTACCAGTAATAGGAATTGGTATTTATCCAGATTTTGTTCTCTCCCTATCCGTTGACAGGGTAGAGGCTCTCTTATCCAATTATTATCCTAAATAGGTTTGCTTTTTTTTACTCGTCTGCTCTATTAATGCAGAAATAAGTAAAAAAGTATATAATGCAGAAATAAGTAAAAAAGTATAATTAGATCTATCTCGAATTTTTGAGAACCCTTTGATAAGGCGTTCAAGGGGTTCTCAAATAAAACATAAAAGTAAAAACCTTCATTTCATGAAGGTTTTATTTTATGTAATCATTTAGGTGTTAATGTAAACGAACCATAACTATGTAAGCCTATTCCTAATAGATTTATACCAAAATAACAAATCCAAATTATAAGAAATCCTATCAAAGCTATAAGTGCAGAATTCGTACCCTTCCAATTTGGATTTGTTCTACTATGTAAATAAATTGCGAATATGGTCCAAGTAATAAATGCCCAAGTTTCCTTAGGATCCCAATTCCAATAGGATCCCCAGGCCTCATTAGCCCATACTGCTCCACAAAGAATACCTACGGTTAAAAGGGTAAATCCTAGGCTAATGACACGATAACTCCAAGAATCCAAACGCTCCGTTAATTGATATTTGTAATAATTTGGAAATGAAGGGACAGAGGTTCTTTTTAAAGCACTTCTTTTTGCATAAAAATATTTAATATCACTAAAGAAAAATGTTTTATTTAAAACATTTTTTTTCTTTTTAGAAAAGAAATGGAAATTATTTCGAAATCTAATGATTAGAATAGCGGCAGATAATAAGGATCCGCACAAAAGAGTTGCATAGCTTAATAACATCATACTGACATGCATCATTAACCACTGAGATTGTAGAGCAGGTACTAGTATCGTGGATTGATGCATTTCAGTTAAAAGACCCGATGTGGCAAAGCCTTGCGTTAAAATAGTACTTGGCGTAGTTATTGTGCTTAAATCATTTTTAGAGTTCTGTATTTTAGGAATGGTATGAAGAATATACAGGGCCCATGAAAGGAAGATCAATGACTCATATAAATTACTTAATGGAAAATGTCCCGAGGAAGCCCAACGAGAAACTAAGAATCCTGTTATAGAGAAAAAAGTAACTATCATTCCTTTTTCTGACGAATCGCGTAATCCTCCAAGTTCACGAACTAATAAGGTTATAAAATGAATCGTAATCACAATTGAAATCGTTGAGAAAGAGATATGAGTTAGTATATGTTCTAAAGTTGCAAATAGCATAAGGGGAAGGTCCCATTACAAAATTGTAAATTTCGAATTGATTTCTAATCTATTGTATTCTTTTTCAAGAATGCCGCCACTCGGATTCGAACCGAGATGCTTGAGCACTGCTTCCTAAGAGCAGCGTGTCTACCAATTTCACCATGGCGGCTAACTTCAAATAATAGGTAACTTAAAAGAATAATAGCTATTATCTTGGGAATCGTCGATATTGGGAAAGTCCATAAAATTTAGGAACATTAGAGTTTTCATTAAAATAGACTTCGTTTGGTAGTATCGTTTCCATTTTTTTTTTTTACAATAAACTCTTGCTTTGCCCAATAGAAACACAAACACTGCTTGAAAGAGTTGGAACTTCTTTTTCTAACTTGCAATTATAGAACTAATTTTTTCTAATTAATTTCCCCTTTACATTTTGAAAATTCTTTCAATACAATGAAAAAAATCCAAAAGGGTTTCTATTTAATGATGAAATTAAAATAAAATGGATAAATAGAAAAGGCTTTTTGGATTTTTTAAAAATTTCTAGAATGAAAGTCTTTATGCTCTTATTAATAAGATTTACTAACCTTATGATTTTGGAGAAGATAGGTGGAAGTTGTAAGTCCTATTGTAAGAATACTCCACTTTTCATAATTTTCCTAATAGAATATGAGGATTCTATTAGGAAAATTATGAAAAGTTCATTGATAGGAAAAGAATACTTAGCACACAGTATACCAAACAAAACTTTTTTTTTCTTGTATATATAAGATAAGAGGGGTTTTTTGTTCTAAGAATATTGTACCGAGTAATTCGACACATAAAAGTACATTCAAAGAAGAATCCAAATTATTAAATAATTGGAATTCTTTTTTGATAAGTCAATTCATATTATTCCAAAATCTTATTATTTGTTTGTTGCCCAGAAAAACCCTTTGGTTTTGGATGCTCATTACCGCTCGAAAATGATCTTGATTTTACTAAAGAATAAGATTGTACTATGGAAAAATAAGTCTTTTTCTTCCAAATATTTTTACGAATACGCTTTTTTGACATTGAAGTACGTTTTTTTGGAACTGCCATTCAAAAGGAAATTACTTTTTTCTAGTTGTATGTGAAAGACATCTATTGCTGCAAATCAATCCTTCTTTCTTCTTTTTATTAGTATTTATACTTAGATACTGAAAGATACTTAAATTTGAATTATTTTTTACTTCATTTTGTCTAATGCGGATAAGACAACAAGAATTTTTTAACATTTTTTCTTTATATATTTTATACTTTTTTTTTAATAATATAGAATATATAGAAGGGTTTCTCATTTAAATCTATTTATATCTATTTATATATCAAGTATACTCCATATATAGATATATGGTATGGAAGCCTATCCCCCATATAAGATAAGACGGGGGGATAAAAAGAAGGGAAAATGAAAATAGTTAATTAAGTTCAGAATGGTATTCCATAAAGGAAAGGAATTCCAATCAAAACAAAAAATACTGAGTCTCTTAAACAAGACATTCTAAAACTTAGGTAATTTATAGTCATTAGAATTTTAGTTCTATATGAAGTAAGGACTATTCGATAATTTCTTATAAACATAGGTTTTCATTGGAATTCACTCAATCAGTTAATTATGGAACAAGAGAGCTGTTTCATCTTTGTTTTAAAGAAATATAAAAATGAATTATGAATAGAAAGTAAAATGATTCCACTTTTTTTTTTTTATTTTTATAAATATCTTTATTTAGTTAATAAAATAACTTCGTTACCTAGTTATTTTATTAACTTTTTTAATTTAACCAACTAAACCCATTCTTAATTTTTAATTATTTCAATGAGATAAATTTTGGAAAAATTAAGAATTTCAGTATTTTTTCTTATTCTTTTTATTTATTCTTTCAGAAAGAGATAAGAATTGGTTTTGGTGAATCGGAAACAATTTTATAGAAAAATTGAAGTAAAAATTGAAGTAAAAATTGCAATTTCTTTTCTTATGGAACATACATATCAATATGCCATGGGTAATCCCTCTTCTCCCACTTCCAGTTATTATGTCAATGGGATTTGGCCTTATTCTTATTCCGACAGCAACAAAAAATCTTCGTCGCATATGGGCTTTTCCTAGTGTTTTACTCTTAAGTATAGCTATGGTATTCTCAGTTCAACTGTCTATTCAACAAATAAATGGAAGTTCGATCTATCAATATCTATGGTCTTGGACCGTCAATAATGATTTTTCTTTAGAATTTGGATACTTGATTGACCCACTTACTTCTATTATGTTAATACTAATTACTACTGTAGGAATCCTGGTTCTTATTTATAGTGATGGTTATATGTCTCACGATGAAGGATATTTGAGATTTTTTGTTTATATAAGTTTTTTCAATACTTCCATGTTGGGATTGGTTACTAGCTCCAATTTGATACAAATTTATTTTTTTTGGGAACTCGTGGGAATGTGTTCTTATTTATTGATAGGCTTTTGGTTTACACGACCAATCGCAGCGAGTGCTTGTCAAAAAGCTTTTGTAACTAATCGTGTAGGGGATTTTGGTCTATTATTAGGAATTTTAGGTTTTTTTGGATAACAGGTAGTTTAGAGTTTAGGGATTTGTTCAAAATAGCTAATAACTGGATTCCTAATAATGGAATTAACTCTTTACTTACTACTTTGTGTGCTTTTTTATTATTCCTTGGTGCAGTTGCGAAATCCGCACAATTCCCTCTTCACGTATGGTTACCCGATGCTATGGAAGGGCCCACTCCTATTTCGGCTCTTATACACGCAGCAACTATGGTTGCTGCGGGAATTTTTCTTCTAGCTCGACTTCTTCCTCTTTTCATATCTTTACCTTTGATAATGAGTTTTATTTCTTTAGTAGGTACAATAACACTATTCTTAGGAGCTACTTTAGCTCTTGCTCAGAGAGATATTAAAAGAAGCTTAGCCTATTCTACAATGTCTCAATTGGGTTATATGATGTTAGCTCTAGGTATAGGTTCTTATCAAGCTGCTTTATTCCATTTGATCACTCATGCTTATTCAAAAGCTTTATTGTTCTTGGGATCCGGATCCGTTATTCATTCAATGGAACCTCTTGTTGGATATTCACCAGATAAAAGTCAAAATATGGTTCTTATGGGCGGTTTAAGAAAATACATTCCAATCACAAGAACTACTTTTTTATGGGGTACACTTTCTCTTTGTGGTATTCCACCTCTTGCTTGCTTCTGGTCCAAAGATGAAATCCTTAGTAATAGTTGGTTGTATTCGCCCTTTTTTGGAATAATAGCCTCCTTTACTGCAGGATTAACTGCCTTTTATATGTTTCGGATATATTTACTTACATTTGATGGGTATTTGCGTGTTCATTTTCAAAATTACAGTAGCACTAAAGAGAGTTCCTTGTATTCAATATCCTTATGGGGAAAAAGGATACCCAAAGGAGTGAATAGGGATTTCGTTTTATCAACAACGAAGAGTGGAGTTTCTTTTTTTTCACAAAATATACCAAAAATTCAAGGTAATACAAGAAATAGGATAGGATCCTTTACTACGTCTTTTGGGGCTAAAAAAACTTTTGCCTATCCGCATGAAACGGGAAATACTATGTTATTTCCTCTTCTTATATTACTACTTTTCACTTTGTTCATTGGATTCATAGGAATCTCTTTTGATAATGGAGGAATTGGTAATGGAATAGCAGAGTTAACCATATTATCAAAGTGGTTAACTCCCTCAATAAACTTTACCCAGGAAAGTTCTAATTCTTTTGTAAATTCATATGAATTTATTACTAATGCAATTTCTTCTGTAAGTCTAGCTATCTTTGGTTTATTCATAGCATATATCTTCTATGGATCCGCTTATTCTTTTTTTCAGAATTTGGATTTAATAAACTCTTTTTACAAAGGAAATCCTAAAAAAGAATTTTTAGATCAAGTAAAAAAAAATATATACAGTTGGTCATATAATCGTGGTTATATAGATATTTTCTATACTAGGGTCTTTACCCTCGGTATAAGAGGGTTAACCGAACTCACGGAGTTTTTTGATAAGGGTGTTATTGATGGAATTACCAATGGAGTGGGTCTTGCTAGTTTTTGTATAGGAGAGGAAATTAAATATGTAGGGGGAGGTCGAATCTCGTCTTATTTATTCTTTTTTTTATGTTATGTATCTGTGTTTTTATTCTTTTTTCTTTCTTAAGTTAAGGAATTTACAACAAGTCTCTTGCAAAAATAACTATCCTATCCCCTTTCTACAATCTCTCTATATCCTTGTTACATAAGGTAAGTATTGTATAATAGTTCGGTTTTCCGCGATTTTTTCCATTCCTCTGTGTAAATACCCTAATATGGGTTCACAATCAATAACATCCTCACCATCGAGAGTAACGATCAGTCGAAGAACACCATGCATTGATGGGTGTTGAGGGCCCATATTGACTATCATGAGATCTTTTCTTGTAAGCGGTAGACTCATATCCTTTCTTCCTTAATTCATTATTCCATGAAAATGGATTATTCCATGAATTCCTCAAAGCGAGGCTCATCAAAATGAAAAATCTAAGACTACTATAAGACTACTAAAAAAATAATAAAACAAGAAAAAAATTTGAACGATTAAATTACTGCTCCCGAATATTCAACTGACCGATTAATTTCTTATAACGTACTCTATTTTTCTTTGCCAAATAAGCCAGCAAACGTCGACGTTTTCCCAAAAGTCTTCGTAGACCTCTTTCCGATGAAAAATCTTTTTTGTGTAATTCCAAATGTGAAGCAAGTCTCCGTATCTTATTGGTGAAACTGAATACTTGAAATTCAACAGAACCCCTGTTTTCTTCTTTTTCTTCTTTAACCATAAATCCAAAAATTTTTCTACCTCCTTTCTTTTTCATGTATTTTTCTGATCAGGAAAAATACAAAATTATGTCAGTTATTTTGAAGTTATTCTAATCTCGTACACACACAAATTTGCAATTATTCATCTACTACTGGAATTTGGATTTATTTTATCGATGCAAATTGGATTTGGATAGAAGGGTACATTCTTTCTAATATTTTAGATAGAAGAAACATTTCTTCTATCTAAAATATTAGAAAGAATGTACCCTTCTATCCAAATCCAATTTGCATCGATAAAATAAATCCAAATTCCAGTAGTAGATGAATAATTGCAAATTTGTGTGTGTACGAGATTAGAATAACTTCAAAATAACTGACATAATTTTGTATTTTTCCTGATCAGAAAAATACATGAAAAAGAAAGGAGGTAGAAAAATTTTTGGATTTATGGTTAAAGAAGAAAAAGAAGAAAACAGGGGTTCTGTTGAATTTCAAGTATTCAGTTTCACCAATAAGATACGGAGACTTGCTTCACATTTGGAATTACACAAAAAAGATTTTTCATCGGAAAGAGGTCTACGAAGACTTTTGGGAAAACGTCGACGTTTGCTGGCTTATTTGGCAAAGAAAAATAGAGTACGTTATAAGAAATTAATCGGTCAGTTGAATATTCGGGAGCAGTAATTTAATCGTTCAAATTTTTTTCTTGTTTTATTATTTTTTTAGTAGTCTTATAGTAGTCTTAGATTTTTCATTTTGATGAGCCTCGCTTTGAGGAATTCATGGAATAATCCATTTTCATGGAATAATGAATTAAGGAAGAAAGGATATGAGTCTACCGCTTACAAGAAAAGATCTCATGATAGTCAATATGGGCCCTCAACACCCATCAATGCATGGTGTTCTTCGACTGATCGTTACTCTCGATGGTGAGGATGTTATTGATTGTGAACCCATATTAGGGTATTTACACAGAGGAATGGAAAAAATCGCGGAAAACCGAACTATTATACAATACTTACCTTATGTAACAAGGATATAGAGAGATTGTAGAAAGGGGATAGGATAGTTATTTTTGCAAGAGACTTGTTGTAAATTCCTTAACTTAAGAAAGAAAAAAGAATAAAAACACAGATACATAACATAAAAAAAAGAATAAATAAGACGAGATTCGACCTCCCCCTACATATTTAATTTCCTCTCCTATACAAAAACTAGCAAGACCCACTCCATTGGTAATTCCATCAATAACACCCTTATCAAAAAACTCCGTGAGTTCGGTTAACCCTCTTATACCGAGGGTAAAGACCCTAGTATAGAAAATATCTATATAACCACGATTATATGACCAACTGTATATATTTTTTTTTACTTGATCTAAAAATTCTTTTTTAGGATTTCCTTTGTAAAAAGAGTTTATTAAATCCAAATTCTGAAAAAAAGAATAAGCGGATCCATAGAAGATATATGCTATGAATAAACCAAAGATAGCTAGACTTACAGAAGAAATTGCATTAGTAATAAATTCATATGAATTTACAAAAGAATTAGAACTTTCCTGGGTAAAGTTTATTGAGGGAGTTAACCACTTTGATAATATGGTTAACTCTGCTATTCCATTACCAATTCCTCCATTATCAAAAGAGATTCCTATGAATCCAATGAACAAAGTGAAAAGTAGTAATATAAGAAGAGGAAATAACATAGTATTTCCCGTTTCATGCGGATAGGCAAAAGTTTTTTTAGCCCCAAAAGACGTAGTAAAGGATCCTATCCTATTTCTTGTATTACCTTGAATTTTTGGTATATTTTGTGAAAAAAAAGAAACTCCACTCTTCGTTGTTGATAAAACGAAATCCCTATTCACTCCTTTGGGTATCCTTTTTCCCCATAAGGATATTGAATACAAGGAACTCTCTTTAGTGCTACTGTAATTTTGAAAATGAACACGCAAATACCCATCAAATGTAAGTAAATATATCCGAAACATATAAAAGGCAGTTAATCCTGCAGTAAAGGAGGCTATTATTCCAAAAAAGGGCGAATACAACCAACTATTACTAAGGATTTCATCTTTGGACCAGAAGCAAGCAAGAGGTGGAATACCACAAAGAGAAAGTGTACCCCATAAAAAAGTAGTTCTTGTGATTGGAATGTATTTTCTTAAACCGCCCATAAGAACCATATTTTGACTTTTATCTGGTGAATATCCAACAAGAGGTTCCATTGAATGAATAACGGATCCGGATCCCAAGAACAATAAAGCTTTTGAATAAGCATGAGTGATCAAATGGAATAAAGCAGCTTGATAAGAACCTATACCTAGAGCTAACATCATATAACCCAATTGAGACATTGTAGAATAGGCTAAGCTTCTTTTAATATCTCTCTGAGCAAGAGCTAAAGTAGCTCCTAAGAATAGTGTTATTGTACCTACTAAAGAAATAAAACTCATTATCAAAGGTAAAGATATGAAAAGAGGAAGAAGTCGAGCTAGAAGAAAAATTCCCGCAGCAACCATAGTTGCTGCGTGTATAAGAGCCGAAATAGGAGTGGGCCCTTCCATAGCATCGGGTAACCATACGTGAAGAGGGAATTGTGCGGATTTCGCAACTGCACCAAGGAATAATAAAAAAGCACACAAAGTAGTAAGTAAAGAGTTAATTCCATTATTAGGAATCCAGTTATTAGCTATTTTGAACAAATCCCTAAACTCTAAACTACCTGTTATCCAAAAAAAACCTAAAATTCCTAATAATAGACCAAAATCCCCTACACGATTAGTTACAAAAGCTTTTTGACAAGCACTCGCTGCGATTGGTCGTGTAAACCAAAAGCCTATCAATAAATAAGAACACATTCCCACGAGTTCCCAAAAAAAATAAATTTGTATCAAATTGGAGCTAGTAACCAATCCCAACATGGAAGTATTGAAAAAACTTATATAAACAAAAAATCTCAAATATCCTTCATCGTGAGACATATAACCATCACTATAAATAAGAACCAGGATTCCTACAGTAGTAATTAGTATTAACATAATAGAAGTAAGTGGGTCAATCAAGTATCCAAATTCTAAAGAAAAATCATTATTGACGGTCCAAGACCATAGATATTGATAGATCGAACTTCCATTTATTTGTTGAATAGACAGTTGAACTGAGAATACCATAGCTATACTTAAGAGTAAAACACTAGGAAAAGCCCATATGCGACGAAGATTTTTTGTTGCTGTCGGAATAAGAATAAGGCCAAATCCCATTGACATAATAACTGGAAGTGGGAGAAGAGGGATTACCCATGCATATTGATATGTATGTTCCATAAGAAAAGAAATTGCAATTTTTACTTCAATTTTTACTTCAATTTTTCTATAAAATTGTTTCCGATTCACCAAACCAATTCTTATCTCTTTCTGAAAGAATAAATAAAAAGAATAAGAAAAAATACTGAAATTCTTAATTTTTCCAAAATTTATCTCATTGAAATAATTAAAAATTAAGAATGGGTTTAGTTGGTTAAATTAAAAAAGTTAATAAAATAACTAGGTAACGAAGTTATTTTATTAACTAAATAAAGATATTTATAAAAATAAAAAAAAAAAAGTGGAATCATTTTACTTTCTATTCATAATTCATTTTTATATTTCTTTAAAACAAAGATGAAACAGCTCTCTTGTTCCATAATTAACTGATTGAGTGAATTCCAATGAAAACCTATGTTTATAAGAAATTATCGAATAGTCCTTACTTCATATAGAACTAAAATTCTAATGACTATAAATTACCTAAGTTTTAGAATGTCTTGTTTAAGAGACTCAGTATTTTTTGTTTTGATTGGAATTCCTTTCCTTTATGGAATACCATTCTGAACTTAATTAACTATTTTCATTTTCCCTTCTTTTTATCCCCCCGTCTTATCTTATATGGGGGATAGGCTTCCATACCATATATCTATATATGGAGTATACTTGATATATAAATAGATATAAATAGATTTAAATGAGAAACCCTTCTATATATTCTATATTATTAAAAAAAAAGTATAAAATATATAAAGAAAAAATGTTAAAAAATTCTTGTTGTCTTATCCGCATTAGACAAAATGAAGTAAAAAATAATTCAAAATTTAAGTATCTTTCAGTATCTAAGTATAAATACTAATAAAAAGAAGAAAGAAGGATTGATTTGCAGCAATAGATGTCTTTCACATACAACTAGAAAAAAGTAATTTCCTTTTTGAATGGCAGTTCCAAAAAAACGTACTTCAATGTCAAAAAAGCGTATTCGTAAAAATATTTGGAAGAAAAAGACTTATTTTTCCATAGTACAATCTTATTCTTTAGTAAAATCAAGATCATTTTCGAGCGGTAATGAGCATCCAAAACCAAAGGGTTTTTCTGGGCAACAAACAAATAATAAGATTTTGGAATAATATGAATTGACTTATCAAAAAAGAATTCCAATTATTTAATAATTTGGATTCTTCTTTGAATGTACTTTTATGTGTCGAATTACTCGGTACAATATTCTTAGAACAAAAAACCCCTCTTATCTTATATATACAAGAAAAAAAAAGTTTTGTTTGGTATACTGTGTGCTAAGTATTCTTTTCCTATCAATGAACTTTTCATAATTTTCCTAATAGAATCCTCATATTCTATTAGGAAAATTATGAAAAGTGGAGTATTCTTACAATAGGACTTACAACTTCCACCTATCTTCTCCAAAATCATAAGGTTAGTAAATCTTATTAATAAGAGCATAAAGACTTTCATTCTAGAAATTTTTAAAAAATCCAAAAAGCCTTTTCTATTTATCCATTTTATTTTAATTTCATCATTAAATAGAAACCCTTTTGGATTTTTTTCATTGTATTGAAAGAATTTTCAAAATGTAAAGGGGAAATTAATTAGAAAAAATTAGTTCTATAATTGCAAGTTAGAAAAAAGAAGTTCCAACTCTTTCAAGCAGTGTTTGTGTTTCTATTGGGCAAAGCAAGAGTTTATTGTAAAAAAAAAAAATGGAAACGATACTACCAAACGAAGTCTATTTTAATGAAAACTCTAATGTTCCTAAATTTTATGGACTTTCCCAATATCGACGATTCCCAAGATAATAGCTATTATTCTTTTAAGTTACCTATTATTTGAAGTTAGCCGCCATGGTGAAATTGGTAGACACGCTGCTCTTAGGAAGCAGTGCTCAAGCATCTCGGTTCGAATCCGAGTGGCGGCATTCTTGAAAAAGAATACAATAGATTAGAAATCAATTCGAAATTTACAATTTTGTAATGGGACCTTCCCCTTATGCTATTTGCAACTTTAGAACATATACTAACTCATATCTCTTTCTCAACGATTTCAATTGTGATTACGATTCATTTTATAACCTTATTAGTTCGTGAACTTGGAGGATTACGCGATTCGTCAGAAAAAGGAATGATAGTTACTTTTTTCTCTATAACAGGATTCTTAGTTTCTCGTTGGGCTTCCTCGGGACATTTTCCATTAAGTAATTTATATGAGTCATTGATCTTCCTTTCATGGGCCCTGTATATTCTTCATACCATTCCTAAAATACAGAACTCTAAAAATGATTTAAGCACAATAACTACGCCAAGTACTATTTTAACGCAAGGCTTTGCCACATCGGGTCTTTTAACTGAAATGCATCAATCCACGATACTAGTACCTGCTCTACAATCTCAGTGGTTAATGAGCATGTCAGTATGATGTTATTAAGCTATGCAACTCTTTTGTGCGGATCCTTATTATCTGCCGCTATTCTAATCATTAGATTTCGAAATAATTTCCATTTCTTTTCTAAAAAGAAAAAAAATGTTTTAAATAAAACATTTTTCTTTAGTGATATTAAATATTTTTATGCAAAAAGAAGTGCTTTAAAAAGAACCTCTGTCCCTTCATTTCCAAATTATTACAAATATCAATTAACGGAGCGTTTGGATTCTTGGAGTTATCGTGTCATTAGCCTAGGATTTACCCTTTTAACCGTAGGTATTCTTTGTGGAGCAGTATGGGCTAATGAGGCCTGGGGATCCTATTGGAATTGGGATCCTAAGGAAACTTGGGCATTTATTACTTGGACCATATTCGCAATTTATTTACATAGTAGAACAAATCCAAATTGGAAGGGTACGAATTCTGCACTTATAGCTTTGATAGGATTTCTTATAATTTGGATTTGTTATTTTGGTATAAATCTATTAGGAATAGGCTTACATAGTTATGGTTCGTTTACATTAACACCTAAATGATTACATAAAATAAAACCTTCATGAAATGAAGGTTTTTACTTTTATGTTTTATTTGAGAACCCCTTGAACGCCTTATCAAAGGGTTCTCAAAAATTCGAGATAGATCTAATTATACTTTTTTACTTATTTCTGCATTATATACTTTTTTACTTATTTCTGCATTAATAGAGCAGACGAGTAAAAAAAAGCAAACCTATTTAGGATAATAATTGGATAAGAGAGCCTCTACCCTGTCAACGGATAGGGAGAGAACAAAATCTGGATAAATACCAATTCCTATTACTGGTAAAAAGATACAGATTAAAATAAAGAGTTCTCGTGGTCCAGAATCCACAAAATTTGCGTTTGGAACATTAAATAGCTTGTATCCATAGAACATCTGGCGTAACATAGATAATAAATAAATAGGAGTTAATATCATTCCAATTGCCATTACAAAAGTAATTAGTGTTTTTGGCATTAACAGAAATTTTGGACTAGTAATTAGTCCAAAAAATACTACTAATTCTGCGACAAAACCACTCATTCCTGGTAAGGCAAGAGAAGCCATTGAAAAGCTACTAAACATGGTAAAAATTTTAGGCATTGGGATAGATATTCCCCCCAGTTCTTCGAGATAAACAAGACGCATTCTATCAGAAGCGGTTCCTGCCAAGAAAAAAAGTGTAGCACCAATAAATCCATGGGATAATATTTGTAAAATAGCTCCATTGAGTCCAATGTTGGTTATGGAACCAATTCCTATAATTATGAAACCCATGTGAGATACAGAGGAATAAGCTATTCTTTTTTTGAAATTTCGTTGACCAAGAGAAGTTGAAGCTGCATAGATTATTTGGATCGCTCCTATTATTACTAACCAGGGCGAAAATAGATAATGAGCATGAGGTAACAATTCCATGTTGATCCGAATCAATCCATATGCTCCCATCTTTAATAATATTCCCGCTAAAAGCATACATGTACTATAATGTGCTTCCCCATGGGTATCTGGTAACCACGTATGTAGGGGTATAATCGGCAATTTGACAGCATAAGCAATAAGGAAGCCAAAATATAAAAGTATTTCCAAGGTTGCAGGGTATGATTGATTAATTAATCTTTCCAAATCTAATCCTGGTTCGTTGGAACCATATAAGCCCATACCCAGAACTCCGATTAAGAAAAAAATGGAACCGCCTGCAGTATACAAAATAAACTTTGTAGCTGAATATAGACGCCTCTTCCCCCCCCACATGGATAAAAGTAAGTAAACAGGAATTAATTCTAACTCCCACATGATAAAAAAAAGTAAAAGGTCTCGCGAAGAAAATAATCCTATTTGACCACTATACATTGCGAGCATCAGGAAATAGAATAATCGCGAATTCCGTGTAATTGGCCAAGCTGCTAAAGTAGCTAAAGTAGTGATAAATCCTGTCAATAAAATAGATCCTAATGAAAGTCCATCGATTCCCAATCTCCAGTGGAAATCGAAGACATCTATCCATTTATAATCCTCCTTTAATTGGATTAAGGGATCCTCCAGTTGGAAATGATAACAGAACGCATAAGTCATTAGAAGGAATTCTAATAAACAAATAGATATAGTATACCACCTAACGACTTTGTTTCCCTTATGAGGTAAAAAGAAAATTAATGAACCTGCAAATATCGGCAAAACAACAAGTATTGTTAACCAAGGAAAATAACTCATGATAAAGTGATAAAGACAAGATACGTTTTGACCAGAAAAGCCCGTGCTCGATTATTTCGAGCACAGGCTTCTTCGGTAAAGAGGAATCAGACGATTCGAGTGAAGTTTTTTGTAACGTATCAATAAGATAGAGCCATGCTACGTGTTGTTTCAGGCCCTAAATAAACGCGGACACTTAAAAAATCTGTCGGGCAGGCAGATTCACATCTCTTACAACCCACACAATCTTCGGTTCTCGGCGCGGAAGCAATTTGCTTGGCTTTACATCCATCCCAGGGTATCATTTCTAATACATCTGTTGGACAAGCTCGTACACATTGAGTGCATCCTATACATGTATCGTAAATTTTTACGGAATGTGACATTGGATCTATAAATTTTTCTTTTCAACATAAAATTTTTCGATCTGGTAAAAATGAAATTAGTACTATAATGAGTCATATGTATTGTAGACACCAGACGAAGCAATGGTTTATCCAAACTTCAAAAAAAAAAATCTATTTTTTAATCTGTTTGTGAGAAAGCGTGAAGAGAGCCAAGAGACTTTAATTTTGGATTTCAACAATAAATAAGAAATAAGAAAGAATTTTACGAATTGTACAGACGAATTCGAATTAGCCAATAAATTGGCTATCGTCTTTTCAATATAAATTATTGCAATATTCAAATTGCAATATCAATGAATTACAAATACAAAAATTCATTTAAGTGAAAAAGAATACTATGCAATAATCTACTAAAAAAAATGGATATTCTCAAATAATACTAAGAAAATAGTATTGATTTCTATTTATTTTAATATGTGCGCCTTTGTTTAGAGGATTCTATGTCTAATTATTCAAAAGTCTAATTATTCAATAAATTAGATTGATTGATACGAGTGGATTTCCTATTACGATGGATGGAAGAAAGAATGGATAGTCCAATAGCGGCTTCAGCAGCTGCAAGGGCTATAACAAAAATTGCGAAAATATCTCCTTTTAATTGGCGACTATCAAATAGATCAGAAAATGTTACGAGATTTAGATTAATTGAATTCAGTATAAGTTCAAGACATATTAGAGCTCTAACCATGTTTCGGCTTGTGATCAATCCATAGATACCAATCGAAAATAAATAGACACTCAAAAAAAGTACATGCTCAAACATCATTAACTAACTCCTTATCAATCTCGATTCATTTCAATATGAGGGCAAGAATTGAACCGATTCAATTAATTACAATAGAACAATTACACAACAAAAGAAAAAAAAAAAAAAAAAAAAGGAGGTATTTGTTGGCAGTAGATGGATTTTACTAAATCAAAATTGTGATTCTTTAGTTATTTATTTTAGATTTGCAATTCTTATAATTTGTACTTTTTCTAAGTTTTCTTATTGCCGAGCCATAGTAATTGCACCTATTAAAGAAACTAGAAGAATTATGGAAATGAGTTCAAACGGAAGATAAAAATCGGTTGCTAAATGAATTCCAATTTGTTGAACATTATTTATGAGACCCTGTTCTACTATTTGGTTTGATCTTGTAGTCCAAAGAATTCCATACCACGACGTATCTGGGATAGTAGTCATTAGTGAAAAAACAATAGTTATACAAACGAGTGAAGTGAACCCATCTCCAATAGTCCAATAATTCTTATCTTTAGACCATTCTGAGCCATTTACGAACATTACAGCGAATATGATCAAGACATTTATGGCTCCCACATAAATAAGAAGTTGTGCGACAGCTACAAAGTAGGAATTTAATAAAAAATAGAATAAGGATATACAAACAAGAACTAATCCCAGCGAAAAGGCAGAATAAATGGGGTTGGTAAGTAATACTACTCCTAGACCCCCTAGTAGAAGAACAAATCCCCCAAATAGCATAAGAATCTCATGTATTGGTCCAGGTAAATCCATTATGGATAAAAAGAAATTAATAGTATAAAATTTTTCATGAACTGACTAAAACTAAAGGATTCAAGGAAGGAAAAAAGGATTAGGGTATTTTTTTGTGTATAAACTTATAGTTATAAATTATATTATATCACGAAAATCTAGTCTGATTTAAAATAAGAAATAATTTCCAATAAGCAGTAGTTTTTCGTTTTTCTTTATAGTTTAATTTTAAAGTTTAATAAAGAATTATTAGATTTTTATAACAGAAAGACAAAATCAAAGTTTAGTAATCAGTAATCGTTCTTGAATTCGAAGATTTTTCTTTGTTTATTTTACTTTCAGACGAATTCCTAATTGTTTGAATTGTGTAATCTCCCATTATGGAGATTGGTAACCGACTTAAAGCAATTTGATTGTAATTCAATTCATGACGATCATAGGTAGAAAGTTCATATTCTTCAGTCATTGATAAACAGCTTGTTGGACAGTACTCAACACAATTGCCACAAAATATACAAACTCCGAAATCAATACTATAATTAAGCAATTGTTTTCTTTTAATATCCTTTTCAAATCTCCAATCCACAACGGGTAAATCTATCGGACATACGCGAACACATACTTCACAAGCAATACATTTATCAAATTCAAAGTGGATTCGCCCTCGGAAACGCTCTGGTGTAATTGATTTTTCATAAGGGTAGTGAATCGTTATAGGTAAACGATTTGTGTGGGATAAGGTAGTTATGAAACTTTGACCTATGTACCTTGTAGCACGTATTGTTTGTTGACCATAACTCATGAACCCAGTTACCATAGGGAACATATTCATTCTAAATATCTATGAAAAAGATATGTTTCTTTCTCTTGTTTGAGAGAGCTTTTGTGTTGAAAATATTCTTACTATTATTGTATTATCTTATTTATAGTGAAACAAGTTGAGAAGAGGTTGTTAATAAGAGATTGCCCAGGGAAATAGGTAAAAGAAATTTCCATCCAAGATTTAATAACTGATCCATTCTCATCCTCGGTAAAGTCCATCTTATTGTGATAGAAATGAAGAGAAATAAATAAGCTTTAGTTAATGTAATAAATATACCCATTGTCATTTCCAAAATTCCAACTGCTTTATTCATTTGGAAAAAATCAAAAAAGGATATATAGGGAATAGATAAATTCCACCCGCCCAAGTAGAGAACTGTTACAAATAAAGAAGAAACTAATAAATTTAGGTAAGAAACAAGATAAAATAAACCATATTTGATACCGGAATATTCAGTTTGGTAACCTGCTACTAATTCTTCCTCCGCTTCTGGTAAATCAAAGGGTAATCTTTCACATTCTGCCAAAGAAGAAATTAAAAAAACCAGAAAACCTATAGGCTGACGCCAAATATTCCATCCAAAAAAACCGTATTTTGACTGTGCTTCAACTATATCAACTGTACTTGAACTGTTAGATAATCATAGTCGGTGATAACATCACAGTTCCCACCGCTATTTCAAAACCGTACATGAAACCTTAGCTTCATACGGCTTCTCTATGATCAGAAAAAGGAAAGGACTGTTTTGTTCCTAGCCCCGGGGGCGTAGATAGAATTAGATAAAATAAAATAGATTTGAAAGTCCTAAATTAGACCAAAGGAATTCCGTCTGCTAGAATAAGAAAAAGCGCTTCCGAATTGATCTCATCCTTTATAATATAATGAAAATTTTTCTTTGTTCAGTAATAACTTAATCTTGGAATAAAACACTTGTTACTTGTTATAGGAATTCAATTAATAAATGGAAAGAGTTGGGTATTAGTTCATGAGCAATTCTGCATGAATATGGATAGAGGAAGGAAATAATGAAAATTTTTTCTAGTGCACTCCATATCTTTTTTACTATTCTTCTTTCCCCAGGGAGGGGGTATTTAAAAAGAAAAAATGGATAAAGGGTTAATTCGTTCTTGATAGCCATTTCCTTAACAAGTGAATGGGAACATACTCTGGATCGGAATCCGAAGAAAGTACTACTTGATAATTTCTACAAATTGCAAGTCCTTATTATGATTCCTTTTATGGGCAAAAATCTCTAATGTTTTAGATTTTCCATTACTAATCCTTTATGTACTTTAGTGTTCCTAACCCTTCACTAACTTTTGGTGGATTCTTCTTATGGATTATTAAGTTATAGTAATAACTAGGAGTATTCTAGTAATGGAATTCCATATCGTGAATCCTTTATTCTTGGCCGCTTCAAGATATGATGACTAATTAAAAAATATCAACCTTGGGATAAAGAGTTTACACTGCTTATGTTTACTTCCACTTTTTTCTTGTACGTAGGAAATGAGATTTTTTCTTTTTACTACAAATTTATAAGCTGTTTTGTTTCACTCATATAGCTATCTAGTTTAACTTACCAACCCAAATACTAAATAAGAAAAGGAATATAAATAGTTAATGGATTTTATAGGAAAAAGATCTATTTTAACGAATCACACGTAGAGATATTGCTAGCACACAAAAAGTTAATGGTATTTCATAACTAATGGATTGAGCAGCAGCTCGTAGACCGCCTGAAAAAGAATATTTATTATTTGAGCTATATCCTGCCATAAGAAGACCAATAGGAGCTATACTTGAAATGGCAATCCATAAAAAAACACCAATACTAAGATCGGCTAAAACAAAATGATATCCCAAAGGGATAACTAAAAAACTTAATAAAACTGATATGACTGCTATAGAGGGTCCAATGCTAAATAAAGAAATATCTCCTCGGGATGGCAGAATATCTTCTTTAAAAAGTAGCTTAGTCCCATCTGCTATAGCTTGAAGCAGGCCCAGGGGGCCAGCATATTCAGGACCAATACGTTGTTGTATCGACGCAGATATTTCTCTTTCTAACCACACAATTACGAGTACCTCTATTGTTATTCCCAAAAGGAGGGTCAAAATGGGTAGAATCGATATCAGTCCATAGACTTCTTTTAATAATTCCAATTTCGAAAAAGAATTGATAGTTTCTACCTCTACCCTATCTATTATCATTTCAACGATCAACTTCCCCCATAATGATATCTATACTACCTAATATCGTCATGATATCAGCCAATTTCATTTTTTTAACTAGCTGAGGAAGAATTTGCAAATTAATAAACCCGGGTGGACGGATTTTCCATCTCCAGGGGAAAAGGCTATCATCTCCTACTAGATAAATCCCTAATTCACCTTTTGGGGCTTCTACTCTTACATAAAGCTCTTGTCTTGACAATTCAAAATTGGGCGAAGGTTTTTTACCAAGAAATTTATACTCAAAATCATTCCATTCAGAATTATTTTCTTTCTTAAAGCGTCGGACTTCTAAATTTTCATAAGGTCCTCCAGGAATTTTTTCTACAGCTTGTTGAATTATTTTGATGGATTCCCTCATTTCACCAATTCGTACTAAATAGCGAGCTAACGAATCCCCTTCTTTTTGCCATTGGACTTTCCAATCAAATTGGTTGTAAGACTCATAAGGATCTACTTTACGAAGATCCCATTGTATTCCAGAAGCTCGTAACATCGGTCCCGATAAGCCCCAATTTACTGCTTCTTCTCCGCTAATAAAACCTACTCCTTCAACTCGCTCTAAAAAAATTGGATTCTGTGTAATAAGTTGTTGATATTCAACAACTCCGCGTAAAAAATAATCACAGAAATCTAAACATTTATCGATCCATCCATAAGGTAGATCGGCGGCTACTCCTCCGATGCGAAAGTAATTGTGCATCATTCGCATACCTGTAGCAGCTTCAAATAGATCATATATTAATTCTCTCTCTCTAAAAATATAGAAAAAAGGAGTCTGTGCGCCGAGATCCGCCATAAAAGGTCCAAGCCATAGCAAGTGAGAAGCTATCCGGCTTAATTCTAACATAATTACCCTAATATAGCTGGCTCTTTGTGGTATTTGAATATTCTCCAAGAATTCTGGTGCATTTACTGTTATTGCTTCTGTAAACATAGTAGCTAAATAATCCCACCTTGTTACATAAGGTAAGTATTGTATAATAGTTCGGTTTTCCGCGATTTTTTCCATTCCTCTGTGTAAATACCCTAATATGGGTTCACAATCAATAACATCCTCACCATCGAGAGTAACGATCAGTCGAAGAACACCATGCATTGATGGGTGTTGAGGGCCCATATTGACTATCATGAGATCTTTTCTTGTAAGCGGTAGACTCATATCCTTTCTTCCTTAATTCATTATTCCATGAAAATGGATTATTCCATGAATTCCTCAAAGCGAGGCTCATCAAAATGAAAAATCTAAGACTACTATAAGACTACTAAAAAAATAATAAAACAAGAAAAAAATTTGAACGATTAAATTACTGCTCCCGAATATTCAACTGACCGATTAATTTCTTATAACGTACTCTATTTTTCTTTGCCAAATAAGCCAGCAAACGTCGACGTTTTCCCAAAAGTCTTCGTAGACCTCTTTCCGATGAAAAATCTTTTTTGTGTAATTCCAAATGTGAAGCAAGTCTCCGTATCTTATTGGTGAAACTGAATACTTGAAATTCAACAGAACCCCTGTTTTCTTCTTTTTCTTCTTTAACCATAAATCCAAAAATTTTTCTACCTCCTTTCTTTTTCATGTATTTTTCTGATCAGGAAAAATACAAAATTATGTCAGTTATTTTGAAGTTATTCTAATCTCGTACACACACAAATTTGCAATTATTCATCTACTACTGGAATTTGGATTTATTTTATCGATGCAAATTGGATTTGGATAGAAGGGTACATTCTTTCTAATATTTTAGATAGAAGAAATGTTTCTTCTATCTAAAATATTAGAAAGAATTTTGCTGATTTATTTATTGCTATATGCAATTTATGGAATTGATACACCATTTAATTGATATCATTTAGCAAAATGAAACACAGCATATGCATCCATCTTTTGGCTCGAGAATTTCACGGGATAGAGATATGGTATAAGAAATAGACTATTAAGTAACTCTAAATGAATTGTGGATACATCTGTATCCTTAACATACTGAAACGATTGTCATTATTCGTATCAAACCAATAGCGATTCATACAAGCTAAATCTTCTAATCAATGGTGGGCCAATAATGAATTTTTTTGCATATGTATTAAGACGCTTGGCCTGATTTCGAAATTGTCCAGAGTTTTATATGTTGTTTTCATTGCAAAATGATGGGTCTCCTTCCATAACTTTCCAATTACGAGTACGAGAATTGAAAGACATGAAAATTCTCAATTCTCTACGGCGTCTAGTAGATAGAAACAAGAAAATCAGAAGAATCTTTCTCTCTATTCACTATCATTCCGCGTCTTCGACTTCTATTAGTTTCTTTTCTTCTTTAATGCAATAGCTATAGTTTGATATAAGAATCCATTTCTCAAAGTAATGGAAACCATTCTCTTATAGGAAATGGTTCGAAAATCGCTATTCCACCTTTTAGGTATCGTGAAAAGTGATACCTGTGAAGATCGTGCATTTCAGTCAAATTCAGATCCGTTTTTCGAGTCCATGATATAATATAACCAAATTGGATAGATCTTCCACCTGTTTAGCTAAGAAAGAATAGATACAGAGGTGGATAATAGATCGATATGAAGATCATGAGCTGCCCCATAATGAAATCGCCAGTAGTCGCGAATATCTCCTTCTTCCCTAATCCAAGATTGGAGAAAGAAGATCTAAGAGGGACCTATGGAGAATGTAGTCAGAAATCCATAATAGAGTCCGACCACAACGACCGAATTAATTATCCTCATCGAGAAACTTAGACTACTAAATAGAAAAGATTTGAAAATC
>NW_028260622.1:0-27500 GCF_056163025.1 Triticum urartu
GATACAAGGAAATGATTCAGTTCTAGAGCCAAAGATCGTAGTTCTCGAACGAGCACTCGAAAAGATTCTGGAGGATCCTCATGATTAGGTATTCTTTTTCCCCAGATCGTAGCATTAAGTATTTCTTGGCGAGCTATAAGATGGTCAGATTTATAAGTAAGTATCTCTTGTAAAATATGAGCAACACCAAATCCTTCTAAAGCCCAAACTTCCATTTCTCCTACTCGTTGTCCCCCTTGCTTGGCTCTTCCTCTAACCGGTTGTTGTGTAACAAGTGAGTAGGGCCCAGTAGAACGCCCATGAATTTTCTCATCAACTTGATGAATTAATTTTAAGATATAGGACTTCCCTATTAGAACAGGTTGCTCAAAGGGGTCGCCTGTTCTTCCATCAAATATTCTGCTTTTTCCCGGGTACTCGGGTTCAAATACCCATGGATTTTTTGTTTCTTTACTGGCTTCATATAATTCTGAAAACACAAGTTTTCTTGAAGCCTCTTGCTCATATCTCTCATCAAAGGGTGCTATTCTATAATGTTTCTTTAGCAGATCCCCCGCTAATCCGAGCGAGCTTTCAAATATTTGTCCCACATTCATTCGGGAGGGTACTCCTAAGGGATTGAAGACCATATCAACGGGTGTTCCATCTTGCAAATAGGGCATATCTTGCCTAGGCAAAATTTTGGAAATGATCCCTTTATTCCCATGTCTTCCGGCTACTTTATCCCCAACTTTGATTTCACGTTTCTGTAAAATATATACACGAACCATTATGTCGAGCGGGTCCCTTTGGATCCATTTCACATCGATAACGCGCCCTCTTCCACCTATAGGTAATTTCAGAGAAGTTTCTTTTGAAGTGGAAACCTCAAGGCCAAATATGGCCCGTAATAATCCAGCTTCCGCGATATAAGATGATTCGCTCGCTATCTGAGGCGTTAATTTACCTACTAAAATATCACCAGTTTCTACCCAGGATCCCAACCTAACAACTCCATTTCTGTCCAAATTGCGGAGTAAATGTTCTTCTAGATGTGGTATTTCTTTAGTGATTTTTTCAGCGGAGCCCTGGCTTGTCGTATCCGTCTGAATTTCATATTTCCGGATGTGAAAAGAGGTATAAATATCTTCATATACCAAACGTTCGCTAATTAGTACTGCGTCTTCAAAATTGTAACCTTCCCATGGCATATAAGCTACTAATACGTTTTTTCCTAAAGCAAGTTCGCCCCCAATTGTAGCAGCTCCTTCTGCTAAAATTTGTCCTTTTTTAATGGATTTACCCCGTGGAACCCGGGGTTTTTGGTGCATACAAGTATTTTTGTTAGAGCGACGGTGGTTAACTAAAGGAATACTTATAGTCTTCCCACTACTTGATAAAAGTATCTTATGACTATCAGTAGAAATGATCTTTCCCTCGCGTTCGGCTATAATGGAAACCCTCGAATCTAGAGCTGTTTGGCGTTCCAATCCAGTTCCAACAATGCATTTCTCGGACCGAGAAAGCGGAACTGCTTGGCGCTGCATATTAGAACTCATTAAAGCCCGATTCGCATCATTGTGCTCAATAAAAGGAATGAGAGAACCCCCAATAGAAAAATATTGGAAAGGAAAAATACTTCTAACATGAATCTGTTCCCATGCAATAGTCAAGAATTCTTGACGGTATCTAGCCGGAACAACCTGTTCTTCCTGAATACCTTGATTCAAGGACAAAGAATTTCCTGCTGCTATCATATAATATTCATCTCTATTTGGTGATAGATAAACCACCTGTCTCTCTTTTTTTTCTTTTGCTTTCTCAGCAGATATTTCATAAAACGGACTCTCTATGGATCCCCACAAGTGATCAATTCTCGCATGAATTGTTAAGGATCCAGTAAGTCCAACATTGATTCCTTCAGACGTGTCAATTGGACAAATACGCCCATAGTGACTCGGATGAATATCTCGGCTCCGAAAACTTGCGGTTCTCCCCGTCAACCCTCCAGGACCTAAACAACTCACTTTTCGCCCATGAACAGTTTGTGTCAATGGATTCGTTTGATCAAAAACTTGAGATAACGGGTATGTGCCAAAAAAGGTCTCATAAGTAGTTATTAATAAAATTGAAGTTGAAGTTGGAGTTACCAAAGTTTGGGGAGTCGGTTTCGATTGACGTATGAATACTCTACGAATAGTTTTTTGAACTGCATGTTGTAAACGACCAAGAGCCAATCCGAATTGATCTTGTAACAGATCCGCAACCGAACGAATACGTTTATTTTTCAAGTGATTCATATCGTCATCGTCAAGTATACCCGTTCCAAATTTCATTCCAATCAAATGATCCGTAGCGGCCAATACATCTCGTGGTAACAAGAATGTATTGTTCTGAGGAATATCAAGATTAAGTCTCCGATTCATATTTCGTCGACCAATCCTTCCTAATTCACATTTTTGTTGAAAAAATTTCTTTTGTAATTCCTCGCATAAGGACTCCGAAAATACCAGGTCCCCACCTACACAAGCAAATTGTTGATAAAACTCCAAAATAGCTTTTTCTTTTGACTCAATCCTCTTCTTCTCTTTAGCATTCGGGAAAGACAAGAAAATTTCAGGGTAGGAAACATTATCCAGAATTTCTCTTAGATTCGAACCCATAGCTGATGATAGAACTAGAATAGATATCTTTTGTTTTCTACTCACGCGAGCCCATATCCTTTCTTTTTTATCAATTGCTAATTCCGATCTCCCCCCCCAATCTGATATTATAGTGCCAGTGTAGATAGAAATTCCCTTATGATCTAATTCCGAGCGGTAGTAAATACCAGGACTTAGCAATATTTGATTGATCACAATTCGGTATATTCCATTTATAATAAAGGTTCCTAAGGAATTCATTATAGGAATGTTTCCGATAGAAATGGTTTGCTTTTGCACATCGAAACCAAAAATTAATCTCGCAGATACATATAATTCGGAAGAATAGGTGAGTGATTCATACACAGCATCTCTTTCTTTTATCGAGGGTTCTAGCAGTTGATATCCTTTCGCAAATAATTGAAATGCAATTTCGTGATCTGGATCTTTAATTGTTGGAAACTTGTCAAGTTCTTCTGCCAAGGCTTGATTAATGAACCTACAAAATCCCTCGAATTGGATCTGACTAAATCCGGGTATTGTGGACATTCCCTCGTTTCCATTCCGGAGCATCTTAATCTTAAGTTTCCTGTTTATCAAAGAAAAATTCCATTATCAGCTCACTCTTCATCAATCCCTATGGATCGATCTAGCAATCATGGAATCTATATTCTGTTTACTGAATCACATGAAATTCTAGGGAACTCCACATACGTATTTCATATATGTATTTCATACATATGAATAGAGACCATTTGGACGAAAGTTCGAGTTTGCCAGGGGTACAAATGAAATGAAAATGAATTGATAAAACATTCCTACAAAAAAAATTCTGCCACTTATACTTTATGTTATGATATTCTAATCAGATTGGATGGCAAAGATTTCTCATTTTATCTCCTTTCTATGAATGTAATAAAGCCGTAATATAATATACTAGAAAGTTTGACTTTACTTCGATTTAGAATAGCGTGCTTACTTTAATTTCTCAAAATAATTTGAGGGTTCTTTTTTATTTCGGATCGGAGTAGTATAATTGCTAGAAAATTCAGTATTTCATTGTGGAATTCTAAAATAAAGTAAGTCCCTTTTTTAAGTACATGCCAATCTAGTTATCCACCTCTCCCCATATCCATGCTTTTCTTTTATCGTAATTTCACTTGGGTACGCCAAGATAGTCAGGTTATACTCTATATCAGAGCAAATTTCCTTTTTTTATTCAAGATATTTAATTTAATACTTTGAAAAATTAAAGCATGATTCCCCATAGAGATATGTACATAAAGGGGATCTTTGGATAATAATGCTGTTCGGACCTAAAGTTTACCTATACACGGATTAAGCATAAAGCCATAATATTTTATTATGCCATTGAAGGGGGGGGAGATAATACCGATTTAAGAGTAGTTCACTACTGCAATAAAAAAAAGAGAATTCTAGTTAACGGTTCCAATTTATTCTGAATTTTGCAGCCTGTGAATAGAAATCCACTTTTTCTTCTTTTTCATCTCAATAGAAAGAAATGGGAAGTTTTATTGTGTTAACAATGTATGTTTTAAGATAGAATCTATCGAGGAGAATAATAGAAACTGGATCAAAAAAAGCAGGAATAGATTTTTTGAAAAAGATTGGAAAAAAGTAAGTAGAATTATATTCAAAATAAAAGGGGCTTTTCGTAAGAAAACGTGGATGAATACTTGCTGTTTTCTAGATTTTTGATCGGATTTTTTGGCGGCATGGCCAAGCGGTAAGGCAGGGGACTGCAAATCCTTTATCCCCAGTTCAAATCTGGGTGCCGCCTGATCAATAAAATACTTAGGTTTTTTTTATAGTGCTGATCGAATTCGATAAATTTTTACTTCGCATAAGTTCGGGCAAGAGAGTAACTGGGCCTGCCGATACTGGGTTTAGAGAAACCATACCATAGTTCTATCCTCAAACTAGGGTTAGGGTTTGTTTTGACGGTAGTGGCCAAAATGGTTATCAATAGGGGTGAGGTAGTGTTTCCTTATTCTTTTATTATATGAATTTGAATTGGTTCTTAATTGAGATTCGATTTGGATAATTTTAAAATACGAGGATAAGATGTCAGAAATCTTGGTATCCAAAGAAAGGTCCCTAAGGGGCATTCTTTTTTTTTTTCAATCTAAGATTCAAGAAGGGACTCCACGAAAGAATATCAAGACTTACTAATTATTATACATTTTTTTATCGTACATCTTATGTTACCTACATACACTAAAGTAAGGACTACTTAATTCTAACGAGAATCAGATTAAATAGGTCGATCAAAAATCAATTTAGGAGTTGTATTATGGATAAAATCTCTTCATTCTTTCATAGAATGATACAAAGCAAGGCTGCAGGGTTTAGGTCAAAAATAAACATTAGGTAAGGTAGGTATCCAATAAATATTTATCTATCGATAATTTTATGGTATATTCGGGCGTCCTTTGCTTAAAAAAAAAAAAAGAGTAACAAAAGGAATAAAAAATCTTCCTATTCCCGCTTCTTCTATTCAGGACATCATTCCCGTACTCTTTCTTTTTTAAGGAAAAAAGGGCTATAGTATCTCGTATTTTTAATGCTCTCTAATTCTACCAGAATTCCTATAAGAATTTGTTAGGAGTAAATTCCTTGAACTGATTGATCCATGGCCTTAGGGCGGAATCCCTTTTTGACTCTGTACCCTTGATTCCACTATGATTATTGATCAATAGTAGAATAATCCCTTCATAGAAATAGGAGACATAATTTAGATGGATATAGTAAGTCTCGCTTGGGCTGCTTTAATGGTAGTCTTTACATTTTCTCTTTCACTAGTAGTATGGGGAAGGAGTGGACTCTAGGGATACAACTAATTGATTAAGTAATCAAATTGTTGTATCAATTCTTTTCTTTAATGGATCATTTTGCATTAATCATTTTGTCAAACGTTATTCTTTAATCTTTTTCTTTAGTTTTGTTTCACTCCTGTAAGAAACTCTTGTATTGTAAGTTGTAATGTAAGAAAGAGCCATTATACCAATTCAGAATTTCTACTAGAAATGACGAATGGTTAAAAAAAGTTCTATACATAAGAAAATTAGACTTTCTTCCACGGAACTATTCACGGCATATCACACATTTTCCATTTCCTTTTACTTTTTACTATAGTCTATTCTTCATATTATTTTTCTTTCCTTCCATGGATTCTTTGGTCAAGAATTGTCTTAGATTTTTTTATTTTGACCTGATTGAAATTAAGTGGATGCAATGAAAAAAGAAATTGAATTAGACTACTTAACTATTTCAATCTACTAATCTATTCTATGTAGATTCAAAGATAATATAATAGAAAGAATCTAAAGTGTCGTAGAAAAAACTATATGTAGTTCTTTCTACCACACTTTAAGATTCCAACCAGATCCTTTCATTTAAGACTTGGATTTTTTTTATTTAATCCCTTTTTAATTTCTTCAATGATTAATTGGAATTCCAATTAATTATTTTGGCTGACTGTTTTTACATAAATAATAAGTAAAAAAGAAGTAGGAACTAGAATGAACAGTGCAGTAGCAATAAATGCGAGAATATTGACTTCCATAACCTCTTTATTTTTTATTTTCACAATAACTCGGGATGTAATCCCATGGAGAGGAAAAAGGGGTATCTTGTAAATTCAAGGGTAGGGCTTGCATTCTGATAATACTGAATCAATTCAATATTATGAATATCGGATCTATCAAATCAATTCATGGATGAGAGTTATATTTCACGGATGAGAGTTATATAGTATAACATAGGAAGATCCTCTATCCACACTAAGACCAAAATGGGTTTTTTGATTGGATTAGGAATTCCCTCTTTTTTAATCCTTTTCTACTTTTTCTTTTCTATATCTCTAACCCACGAGCTTTCTTAATCTTATACTTTCTTAATCTTATACAATTTCCCTTCCTTTTTCTTATAGTTATACATACAATTATGTATGTATTATATGACCAACTTTCACTTTCTATGGGTCACATAGACATCCAAATAAGCAGTAGAAGTGAGATGGGGAAAAGAGGTCTGAAATAAAAAGGGAATACGATTTATGTATGGATTCCGGTAAAATACCGGTACTCTATTCCATAAGAGTGGAATAGGAAATTAAGATGAGGATGGTATCATCATAAAGAAAGATAGAGTAATATAATATCCTAAATTCTACTAATCCACATATCGTATGTGTGTCTTTCTTTATCGATTGGGAGTAGTGAAAAAAAAATTCCTATATGCCCTCCCTCCCTCTTTAATGAGAGATGCAAAATAAAAAAGTGAAGTAAGGGTGCCCTGTGGGTATTTGATCTTGCTCCCTGCCCCTTTTTTTCATGGAAAAAGGAAATATCAATTTCTCCATTCATTGAACCCTAGTTCGGGACTGACGGGGCTCGAACCCGCAGCTTCCGCCTTGACAGGGCGGTGCTCTGACCAATTGAACTACAATCCCCGCGGGGTGTATGGCATACCCATTCTTAAATAGAACCATAAGAAGATTCGATTCGTCTTTCGTACTCTAAGAAATAGACGAATCATATACTACATACCCACATATTATATTATACGTGGGTATAGTGAGAGTGACATAACTAGTATGTCGTGATTTTTTATCACTAAAAATGGATAATAATCCAGCCTTCAATAAGAAAAACTCTTTTGTTTGTAAGAAAGGAATGAGAGAGATATGGATTAGAAAAAAAAATTTCCCTTTTTTCTTTATCTTTTATTTCTATAGATCAGACATTTTATTTTATGGAAGAAAAACAAAAGGATTTAGTTCATACTCACGAAGCCCTAGATTTTTGGTTTGGGCCGAGCTGGATTTGAACCAGCGTAGACATTGTCAACGAATTTACAGTCCGTCCCCATTAACCACTCGGGCATCGACCCAGGAAGAATTTATTCTAGGGTTTTTGCTAATCTATGATTAACCTCCTTTCATAATACTCCCTACCCCCAGGGGAAGTCGAATCCCCGCTGCCTCCTTGAAAGAGAGATGTCCTGAACCACTAGACGATAGGGGCATCACTAGACGATAGGGCCATATACAACCGCTCGTGATTATACTATAATCATAGTATGAGCAGTTTTTTGGAATTGTCAATATACTCGAAAAGTATAAATAGATCCAAAGCAAAGAGTTTTTCCAACTTTTCTGTTATGTTTTCATCTAGGATTTTTTTTAGTTGATCGTTATAGATTAATTCTCCGTGCTTCATTTAGTGTTCATACCAAAAATGCATCCATCCCGCACTAAGTCATAAAATTCTCTAAAAATATAGAGAAAGTTTCAAAAACAAAGAAAAAAAGTGAATCAATTTAGTAGAAAAGTACTCTATCAGATTCGAACCAACGACTTACGTCTTAGCACGAGATTACTCTACCACTAATTTAAAAAGCCCTTTATCGGATTTGAACCGATGACTTATGCCTTACCATGGCATTACTCTACCACTGAGTTAAAAGGGCTTTTTATTTAATTCAAAAATTAGCCACTTGGATTTCCCATTATGGGTCTACTGCATAATGTACATATTATATATATAATATATAGAGATAGAGAGAGAGACATTATGTAGAGATTGTATATGTATATATCGATATCTTGAGAGCTCAAAATAAAATTAATAAAAAAAAACATACCCTACATAACATATCCAACTCTTCTTGGTTCAGGGTTTTCCGTTTCCGAAGACTAGTAAAATAGGCGGATTCTGGAACCCCAAGGATTCAACGGTATATGGATATGGAAAATATAAGATTTCCGATCCTAGCGGGAAAAGGCGGGGAACAGATACCCAATAGGATATAGGATCCTTGGGAGGAACTTTTGGTAATGGCCTTGATCCTCTATGCTATTTTTTATGTGTTCTTAGTTCTATTGAACTTTTTGCATTCTTTTAAACAAGAATCTAATAAACTAGAATTGAGTCAGTGGAAAAAAGGAGAGAGAGGAAAGTGTTAAATGGAGAGAGTCGACTAATCAGAGACTTTTAGGATCTTCTTTACATCAGGTAAATCTGTCGGCCCTGTCCGTTTTTTTCTTTAAGTTACGACTCTTTGCTGCTTACTTCTATCAAGCCATAGGGAAAGTCTATGATGAATTTGGAAAACTCATCTCACTCTTACTCTATGGCTCGGACTTAATGGGGGAAGAAAACATCTTCCATAATTTCTTTTTTGTTCAATTCTGGACAAAAAAGAAAAGGAAAAAAGGAATTTATAGGGACAGTGTTACCCCCTATATCCCCTAGTTTATATTGTAGGAATAATAAAACAATTTAGCAGTCTGACACACTTACGTCCTTGCAAAGTAAATAATTATTATTGTAGTCGTAACCGTAGAATAGGATCCTAATCAAAATAAATACATTTGGTTCAGGCGCTATTAGCATGGTAAGAAAAGATTTTTTTTACAGACCAGAGGGGCTATCTAAATCCTAAAGTAAAGGCGAGCGATCGAAGTAGAAGTACCAACGGCTCAGTGTCATGAACCTTCTCCATCTGATTCAATAAGGGGGAATTAGCCTTCTTGTCAAATGGCTATCCTTGACAAAGGGTACCATTTATACCATAATCTACAATGTAGCGGGTATAGTTTAGTGGTAAAAGTGTGATTCGTTCTATTAATAACTGAATTTGAAATGATATACTTAAGGCATCCTTAAGTTTTTTATTTTTATATTCCGATGAAAACTTTAGTTCTTATAAAGGATTAAATCCTTTTCCTCTCAATAGCATATTGAGGAAGAATATACATTCTGGCGATTTGTATCCAAAGACTAATTTAAATTGCATCCAAAATAAAAATAGGATTATGAGTACAGAGTCGCGAAGCATAATTTTGCATTGGATTAAGTATTCCAATTTTGAAAATATGAGTAAAGGATCTATGGATGAAGATACAAAAAAGTTGATTTCCAATCGTAACTAAATCTTCTTAAAATAAGGAATAAGGAAGCCAAATAGCTAAAAAACGATAGTTTTGGTTTACTAGAACCATCCGCATATTGTTTCAGCTCGGTGGAAACCCAATTCTTTTCCTCAGGATCTCTTGAATGAAATTAGGGAACGAAGTAAGTAGATTAGATGAATTTAGATAGAATTTCTATCTCCTACTCTATAAGGATCATCTAGAAAGCGGAGAGCTTTGGTTCCATTCAAATAGAAAAGCTGACATAGATGTTAAGTGGTGAGAATATCCATAAAGGAGCCGAATGAAATCAAAATTTCATGTTCGGTTTTGAATTAGAGACGTTAAAAATAATCAACCAACGTCGACTATAACCCCTAGCCTTCCAAGCTAACGATGCGGGTTCGATTCCCGCTACCCGCTCCATTCTGTATAAAAGGAGTATTCTATTTGTCTAGACATGTTAGAGGCTTGTATTCAAGCCTTTTTTGTCCACCAGTTTCTGGTACTCCAGAGCGGAGTAGAGCAGTTTGGTAGCTCACGAGGCTCATAACCTTGAGGTCACGGGTTCGATTCCCGTCTCCGCACTTAGCAGTCTGTATAAAAGGACTATTCTATTTCTCTAGATATGTATGGTAGAGGGGCGTATCCAACCCTTTTTTATTCATTAGTTCCCGGCCCTAGAGGGCAAAATTGAGCAGTTTGCGAAGTCACTTGCCTTCAAAAAAAGAAGGCGCAAGGCCTCTCCCTACCCTGCAGAAAATAAAAATGAAACGAAAGGGACAGTCTACCTCTCCCTTCCCTTTAAAAAAAGTTTGCCCGTTGTTTGTCTCAGTTAATACCCAATTTTTGGAGCTCTGTTGGCGAGTTCTATTTCTGCCTCTGGAGCGCCCTCTTTTTTTGAGTGGGATGCAAAGGAAGGGTAAGATAGTAAGGGATACGGCACTAGACTAACACCTAATTAATACTTAATTTAATATAAGTAGTTAAACAGTTAACTAGACTAAACTTTTTATCATAGTACTTTGATAAATTAAGCGGGCGAGCGGCGGGAATCGAACCCGTATCTTCTCCTTGGCAAGGAGATATTTTACCATTGAACTACGCTCGCTACGGTATATATTTTATAGCGTATATCCGCCTGGGTCGACCTTCTATGTCTGGGTCGACCGTTTCATTTCATTTTCTATTATATTAGAGTTTTCCTTTTTTTATTATCTGTCAATGAATATTCTAATGGGAATGGAATTTCATAATACTGAAAGAGAAGAGCTAGCAATTCGGAACGCAAATTGCGTTTTAATACGTCTCACTATTCTAATTTTTTAGAAGAAATGGCCTTTATTATTTCTTTTTTATGGGGTTAATAAATATTAACCAAATTTCATTTAAGAAATGAGAGAATTCAGAATAGCTACGAGAAAGACTAGTCCAATCCATAATGATGTACCGGAAAATACAACATTTTTATTATTTGACCAACCATCAGGAGAAGCAAATACAAGGGGTACACTAATTACTAAGACTGAGGAAGTCGCAATTAATGCAAAAACAGCTAATTGGAAAGCAATAGTCATATTTCTAATCCTCCAAGCTACCATCAAATAAAGTTGACTACATATTTGATCCCTCACTTAAACCAAAATTGTAAAAAAATACAAGAAGTAGGAGGGGTTTAATCATGAATCCATTGATTCTTCTCTTTAATTCAAATTTATTACTTAAACCGCTTTTTTATTTGGATATGGGGGTGAGAAGAGATTATTTACTCTTTATTTCACAAGCGGGTATAGCGGATCCTGTATCCGTGTATACAGTATACAGAGATATATCGAAAAGGAACTTGTATCTGATATCTTTCTAGAGGCTAATAAATCTTTTTATTTTTTATATGGCTATGTTCTATTTGTAGGAGTAAAATAAGGATTAGGCTGTGGAGAGATGGCTGAGTGGTTGATAGCTCCGGTCTTGAAAACCGGTATAGTTCTAGGAACTATCGAGGGTTCGAATCCCTCTCTCTCCTTTTGCTTATTGAATACGTTTGTTTCTTTCATTTTTATTTATTTTTTTTTTCTGTCCCTTATCTTTCTTTCATAAAAAGGAATGAATGGCTCGGCTAGATGGAATAACCGAGCCAGAACAGAAAAAAAGTAGAACAGGTATAAATAAGAAAATCTTAGTTAAGAGGGTTCATGTAAAGAACAGGTTCCAAATCACGATCGATTCCCTTTTCAAAACCTGCTGCAGCAGCTCGGGCTCTTCCTGCATGCCATAAATGGCCCACAAAAAAGAAGAATCCTAGAACAAAATGAGAAGTTGATAACCAACTTCTAGGAGAGACATAATTAACTGCATTGATCTCGGTAGCTACGCCACCCACGGAATTTAAAGAGCCTAAAGGAGCGTGGGTCATATATTCTGCTGAGCGTCGTTCTTGCCAAGGTTGTATGTCTTTTTTCAACCTACTCAAGTCCAAACCGTTGGGGCCCCTTAGAGGTTCTAACCATGGAGCACGAAGGTCCCAAAAACGCATAGTTTCCCCTCCAAAGATAACCTCCCCAGTTGGGGAACGCATTAGATATTTACCTAAACCTGTGGGTCCTTGAGCGGATCCCACATTAGCTCCAAGACGCTGGTCTCTAACTAGAAAAGTAAATGCTTGAGCTTGAGAAGCTTCTGGCCCGGTGGGTCCATAAAACTCACTCGGATAAGCTGTATTATTGAACCATACAAAACAACAAGCGATAAAACCAAAGACAGATAAAGCAGCTAAACTATAAGACAAGTAAGCTTCTCCAGACCATACAAATGCACGGCGAGCCCATGCGAAGGGTTTGGTTAAAATATGCCAAATTCCGCCAAATACACAAATAAAACCCAACCATACATGCCCACCAATTATATCTTCTAAATCATCTACACTAACAATCCACCCTTCTCCACCAAAAGGAGATTTTAGTAAATAACCAAATATAACACTGGGACTAAGGGTCAAATTGGTAATTTTTCTTACATCTCCCCCCCCAGGGGCCCAGGTATCATATACACCGCCAAAATAAAGAGCCTTGAGTACTAGAAGAAAAGCACCTAGACCTAACAAAATTAAGTGAATACCCAAAATTGTAGTCATTTTATTTCTATCTTTCCAGACATAACCAAAGAATGGAAAAGATTCCTCAAGAGTCTCGGGTCCCAGAAGCGCGTGATAAATGCCACCGAAGCCTAAGACTGCGGAGGAAATTAGGTGAAGTACGCCAGATACAAAGTACGGAAAAGTATCTAGAACTTCCCCCCCTGGCCCTACTCCCCAACCTAGAGTAGCTAAGTGTGGAAGTAAAATCAACCCTTGTTCATACATGGGCTTTTCTGGTACGAAATGGGCCACTTCAAATAGGTTCATTGCTCCGGCCCAGAATACGATTAATCCGGCATGAGCTACATGAGCTCCAAGCAGTTTACCGGACAAATTGATAAGTCTGGCATTCCCAGCCCACCAAGCAAAGCCGGTGGTTTCTTGGTCACGACCAGCTAAAACGAAAGTTCCATTAAAGAGCGTTTCCACGTGGTAGAACCTCCTCAGGGAATATAAGATTTTCATGAGGCTGATCCTGAGCTGCCATCCACGCACGAATACCCTCGTTTAAAAGAATATTTTTGGTGTAGAAAGTCTCAAATTCAGGATCTTCCGCTGCACGGATTTCCTGGGAAACAAAGTCATAGGCACGTAAGTTCAGAGCCAAGCCAACTACGCCAATAGCACTCATCCATAAACCGGTGACGGGTACAAATAGCATAAAGAAATGTAACCAACGTTTATTGGAAAAAGCAACACCAAAGATTTGGGACCAAAAGCGGTTAGCAGTGACCATTGAATAAGTTTCTTCAGCTTGAGTTGGGTTAAAAGCACGGAAGGTATTTGCACCATCACCGTCCTCAAATAGAGTGTTTTCTACGGTCGCTCCATGAATAGCGCATAGCAGAGCCGCACCTAATACTCCGGCAACTCCCATCATATGAAATGGGTTCAACGTCCAATTATGAAATCCTTGGAAGAAAAGGATGAATCGAAATATCGCTGCTACGCCAAAACTCGGCGCAAAGAACCAACCAGATTGCCCCAGTGGATAAATAAGGAATACAGAAACAAAAACAGCAATTGGACCAGAGAATGAGATTGCATTATAAGGCCGCAATTGAACAGACCGAGCAAGTTCAAATTGGCGTAACATGAAACCTATTAGTGCAAAAGCCCCGTGGAGAGCTACAAAAGTCCATAGACCGCCTAATTGACACCAACGAGTAAAATCTCCTTGTGCTTCGGGCCCCCATAGTAGCAACAAAGAGTGTGCTAAACTATTGGCAGGGGTAGAAACTGCTGCGGTTAAGAAATTACAACCTTCCAAATAGGAACTAGCCAATCCATGGGTATACCAAGAAGTTACAAAAGTTGTCCCTGTAAACCAACCCCCTAAAGCGAAATAAGCACAAGGAAAGAGCAATAGGCCAGACCATCCTACAAAAACGAAACGGTCCCTTCGTAACCAGTCATCCATAGTATCAAATAGATCATTTTCTTCTTTAGGAATTCTACCAAGGGCTATAGTCATAGTGATCCTCCTATTCAATTACTTCAACCATTTCCGAGCACCTCATATCACTTTCCAAGGCATATGATAGTTTTATTATCTGTGGACGATTTCTTTCTCGTTCAATGCCCTTTTTCAATGGTCTCGAAGAGAGAAATTTCCCATTTTTATCTATGGAGTCACAGTCACAACCGAGGTCGTGGTAAATCCATGAATTTGATTCGATTTGTTTTTCTTATACTATTTATTTGTTTTTCTTATACTATAGAAATAGAAATAAATTGTTTTTCTTATACTATAGAAAGAAATAAACCTTTGAATTCAGCATTATTCCAAGACTCCTATTTCAAAGTCTATCTTTTAAGGGAAAAATGCAAATAAAAGTAACCCTTCTTTTCCCATTCCCTCTCTATTGCATGGGTGGAAGAACTAAAATAATAGAGGATTCTGAAAAAAAAAAATGGACCTTCGAAATCCAATTTTATGTGTAGCGCAAAGGAGTTGCGATTTCTTCTTATTCCTATAGAACATCTAGTAACAAGAATATGAAATCGTAAATAGCGAAAAATTCTTGTCTTGCGCGGTCTAAGTCTAAGGAAATAAAAAAAATTCGCTTATACAATTTCATCTACATCGAATTTATATATCAGAATAGCGGATAGAGGCATCATTAAAGGAGTCAGGTCTACTTACTTTATGCTTCTTTCCAATTTTATGGTGGATTTGATAAGAACCCTTTTTGCTTTCTTGATAAATAATCGACAAAAAAAGCGTTTTTTTTATATAACCTGCTTGTTTTATTATAATTATAACAAGTCCTATATGGAAATGCCCGCTAAAGAGAAAATCTATTTGATTGTCTCTCGGCCAATATCGATTTTTAGAAAGAAAAAACAAGAATTTTCTTCTTTTTTTATTAACATTAAGAAAAAAGAATATAATTAAAATGGAATTGGCAATATAATTTTTATAGACTTTTGAAAGAAAAAAAAGGGGTTTTTTGCAACCGTTATTTCTTATTTCTTGCCTATATCATATCACGGAAACCTTTCGCTTTGGAACGTGGAGAGATGGCTGAGTGGACTAAAGCGGCGGATTGCTAATCCGTTGTACAATTTTTTTGTACCGAGGGTTCGAATCCCTCTCTTTCCGCTCCCTTGGATCATTTGGGACTTTCGAATTGGAAAGAATTCTGACCCCCGGATTTTCTCATAGATAAATGTACGAAACAAATCCAATAAGAAAAAAAAAAACTGAATTTTTACTCCTCGCGTCCAGGATTCCGTCCTGGGTCATTAGATAAGAATCCAAAGATAAAGAGTGAAACAAAGAATATCACTACTGTATAAACAAAAAGTTTGAGAGTAAGCATTACATAATCTCCAAGATTTTTTTTTAAGGAATAGATTACCAGTTTTTCCTTACCACACGGATCCACTAGGATGGTTTTTTTTTATACCTAAAAATGCAAAAAAGAATTCTTGAAAAAAATTGCAAGAATTCTTTTATAATAAGCACTCTTATCAATAGCAAAAATAGGGTTAGGTGGTTAGGTATTGTGTAGGTACCTTTAGGTACCTGCTCAACCTAGGTGCAGGGGAGTAGAAAGGCTGATCCAAATTTATTGCTGTAGCTACCCATTCAATGTAGAAGAATTTAAATTTTAGAATCGAAGGTTCATAATATAAAAATATAAAACTTCTCGGCTTTTACCCATTTTAAAATTTTTTTGGAATGAACACATCATTCAATTTGGCATACAGAGTACTAAAGATTTCATCGAAAACTTACAGCAGCTTGCCAAACAAAGGCTAATAGAAAAAAGAATAGAGGTATAACAGGCATAATATCCACGATTGGATTGAAAATAGCATAAGCTTCGGGTAATTTGGCAAAGAAAAAACTAGTAGGATAAAGAACAGAATTAAAACAGATACAGGTTAAACTAAGTATATTAGGCATAACAAGCATTTCATTCTTGTAGAGTAAATAATTGGATTTTTCTTGAGTTATTTTTTTAAGGGAAAGAAGGAAAAGGCAGATTCAAAATCTTTTTTCTTCGGACTTTCCCAAACACAAAATACCTCCTTGTATTCGCACTCTCAAATGAGAGTGGAATAAATTCGACTTTCATATAATATCTTAATAGAATTCCATGTAATGATCAATGCATTTTTTTGATTCTATATTATCCGCATGTGTAGAATACTAGCAAGAGAATATCCCTCCTTTTTTATGTAATTGAAATGGTATTGACGAATAACAAATAAACATACTAGTGTTTATTAGTGTCGCATAAAACCCGAAATGGGGCGTGGCCAAGTGGTAAGGCAGCGGGTTTTGGTCCCGTTACTCGGAGGTTCGAATCCTTCCGTCCCAGATTGTTTCTGATGAAACAAACGGTGAAATCATATAGTATTCCGTACGAGACAAAAGTTTATTAAAGAGAATAATGATATCTTATTCTTTCTCAGAAAACATAATAAAGTCTTAAGTCCAGTCAAATTGACTATCTTTATTTTCATGAAAAAATGGGATCTATCAAGCACATTCAGGATATGCCTCTACTATAAAATCACTTAGTCATATTTTTTTCTTCCTTTTGGTATTCGAGTTGAAGAAGTACGAGAATTCTATAACTACCAAAAACTTTCAATCTTTTCATTGGAATAGTTTATTTAGTTATTATAGTTAATTGTTTTTGGTACTGAAAAAATATATTACTACTAGAATTCTAATTCTAGTAATTAAATTAATTAAACTTTTTTGGAGGTTGATAGTTTATTTATTGAGGAAGAGTCAATCCTTCTTTTCTCACTTCAAGATTGATCATCTCGAGCCATCCGTTGAGGGTGGAAATTTAAGAATAAATAAGTTTTAAGCAAACTTGTTTAGTCGTCTTTTTCAAACTATGTTTCATTCATATGATAGAATTTTAATATGGGTTTAAATAAATTGGATCTTGGCGGAGGCTTCCCGGATAAATACTTACTTTCTTTTATCCATATTGCTCCATAGATAGCAAGTTTTAATTAGTATAAAAAAACTAAACCAATGACTATTCATGATTCCATCCATATTGGATCAATTCTCTATACCACTTTGCAATGAAAAGAGGAATGTTTGTTATGGTAAAACTTCGTTTAAAACGATGTGGTAGAAAGCAACGTGCGACTTGAAGGACATGATCGATTGTGGATTTTGCTATCCATCATTTTCCATAGTAATGAAAATGCTCTTGGCTCGACATAGCCTGTTCTATTCGTTCCGAACCAAATTTGCGCTGGGTTTAAGTAACATAGTACACGATGGAGCTCGAGAGGACAGAATTTTTTTTATCAAGGGAAAGAATCTAGGGTTAGTGAAAACTAATAAATTAGGCCAACTTTGTCAGTCTATCCTTAATATAGAAATAAATCGAAAGGTTAAAATAAGAAGAAAGTCCAATAAAAGTATATCAGAATCAATCCCTCTTATTAGATTTCTATAGAAGAGATAAATGCTTTATCGAAGGAAATAAGAAAAAAGGGTATGTTGCTACTCTTTTGAAAGAAAAAAATAGGAATTCCCGAAGTAATGTCTAAACCCAAGGATTTCACAAATCAAAGATAAAGGATTCCAGAACAAGTAAACACAATTTTCAATTGTCTCAACAACAGAGTTGGATTAGAATAAGGAATAAAAGTCAATTCGTTCGAAATGAGACAAAGAAAAGAGTTTAAAGACGACTCAAAAATTTTGGAAGGATTTTGCCTTCGAAGTTTGTCAGGCAAAATTAGCCCACTTGAGTCATGAGTATAAATGAAATTTGTTTTTTCTGTAAGGAAATTAATGCACGTCATAGTCTAATTTCTATTATTATCGACAGAAATTCGAATCATTTTCTCGAGCCGTATGAGGAGAAAACCTCATATACGTTTCTAGGGGGGGGCGTTGTTTATCTACATCTATCCCAATAAGCTGTCTATCGAATCGTTGCAATTGATGTTCGATCTCGAAGAGAAGGAAGAGATCTTCAAAAAGTAGGTTTTTATGATCCGATAAAGAATCAAACTTGTTTAAATGTTCCAGCTATTCTCTATTTCCTTGAAAAGGGTGCTCAACCAACAAGAACTGTTTATGATATTTTAAGGAAGGCAGAATTCTTTAAAGAAAAAGAAAGAACTTTGAGTTAATTGAAGAACTAAATGAATCAAAAAATAGGATAGGAGAAGATTATTAGTATTCCTAGTTGTCTAATTATTTAGACACAATTTACCTCTTTTTTAATCCTATTTGGATTTATATTATATCGTGCCAATCCAACATAAGCCCCTATTTTATTTACTTTTTCTATCTAATTTGTTTTCTTACCATTGTATTTCCATTGACAAAGGTCTATTGAACAAATAGAATTTGTAGATAGATGGGTCTCTTTATCCTCACTCCATATTCAATTTTTCCGCCTACACTTCGCTCAAATGATAAGGGTGTTCCTCTTGCATGTATTCTCATACAATATAATATATATTTTTTATAATATATATTTTTTGTTAATAAAAATCGCTAAAAATAAGGAGAATTTGGCCATCGTGATTAGGGTCGCTCTTTTTTTAACTTTACTTTAGTGGAATTTCACCGGACCTGTTCGTTTTGGCATTTGAGTGTTTTTCATGGTCGATAAAAAAAATCTTTTGATGTCTTGCTAGTTCAATGTTTTGACAGAAGCGCGCGGTGTAATTCCATTGATTTTTGGATTTCGATCGTATCTAAGATCCTTTTTTTATCTGGGTTGCTAACTCAATGGTAGAGTACTCGGCTTTTAAGTGCGACTATGATCTTTTACACATTTGGATGAAACAACAAATTCGTCCAGACTCTTGGTAGAGTCTAGAAGACCACGACTGATCCTCAAAGGTAATGAATGGAAAAAATAGCATGTCGTAATAAAATCAATCTTTTTTGAATGGAATCCAAAATTTTTCTGGGTCTAATGAATAAATGGATAGAGCCTGGCTCCAATTCTGGTAAAATAAAAAGCAACGAGCTGAACTTCCTAATTGGAATGATTCCCCGCTCTAATTAGACGTTAAAAATAGATTAGTGCCGGATGCGGGGAAAGGTTGGGTTTTCCTATGAGTGGACCCTTTATTTTTTCTTTTTTTTTTTAGAAATCCTAATTATTCTTGATTATGGATTGAATAAGGGATGTTATGGATTGAATGTGTAAAAGAAGCAGTATATTGATAAAGAGGCTGTATTCCAAAGTCAAAAGAGCGATTGGCCTGCAAAAATAAAAAACTTGTTCTGTTCTTTTTTTTTAATTAGAACAAACATAAACTAATTGGGTAGAAAAGGAGCAGAAAAAGATCTGTGGATTAGACTCCCTTTCTTTCCAGGGTTTGTATTAAAAATGCAACACCCTGTTCTGACCATATTGCACTATGTATCATCATTCGATAAACCGAGAAATGCTTCTTCTCTCTGATTCAAGTAGAAATACAAATGGAAAAATTCGAAGGGTATTCAGAAAAACATAAATCTCGTCAACAATACTTTGTCTACCCACTTCTCTTTCAGGAATATATTTATGCATTTGCCCACCATTATGGATTAAATGGTTCTGAACCTGTGGAAATAGTTGTTAGTTGTAATAACAAGAAATTTAGTTCACTACTTGTGAAACGTTTAATTATTCGAATGTATCAGCAGAATTTTTTGGATAACTCGGTTAATCATCCTAACCAAGATCGATTATTGGATTACAAAAATTATTTTTATTCTGAGTTTTATTCTCAGATTCTATCTGAAGGGTTTGCGATCGTTGTGGAAATCCCATTCTCGCTACGGGAATTTTTTTGTCTGAAAGAAAAAGAAATACCAAAGTTTCAGAATTTACGCTCTATTCATTCAATATTTCCCTTTTTAGAAGACAAATTTTTGCATTTGGATTATCTATCACATATAGAAATACCCTATCCTATCCATTTGGAAATCCTGGTTCAACTCCTTCAATACCGTATCCAAGATGTTCCATCTTTGCATTTATTGCGATTCTTTCTCAACTATTATTCGAATTGGAATAGTTTTATTACTTCAATGAAATCCATTTTTTTTTTTCAAAAAGAAAATAAAAGACTATTTCAATTCCTATATAACTCTTATGTATCAGAATATGAATTTTTTTTGTTGTTTCTTCGTAAACAATCTTCTTGCTTACCATTAGCATCTTCTGGAACTTTTCTGGAACGAATCCACTTTTCTAGGAAGATGGAACATTTTGGGATAATGTACCCTGGTTTTTCTCGGAAAACCCTATGGTTCTTTATGGATCCTCTTATGCATTATGTTCGATATCAAGGAAAGGCAATTCTTGCATCAAAAGGCACTTTTTTTTTGAAGAAGAAATGGAAATGCTACCTTATCAATTTCTGGCAATATTATTTCTGTTTTTGGACTCAGCCGCGAAGAATCCATATAAACCAATTAGCAAACTCTTGCTTCGATTTTATGGGGTACCTTTCAAGTGTACAAAAAAGTTCTTTGTTAGTAAGGAATCAAATGCTGGAGAATTCATTTCTAATAGATACTCGAATGAAAAAATTCGATACCATAGTCCCCGCTACTCTCCTCATAGGATACTTATCAAAAGCTCAATTTTGTACTGGATCGGGGCATCCTATTAGTAAACCCATTTGGACAGATTTATCAGATTGGGATATTCTTGATCGATTTGGTCGGATATGTAGAAATCTTTTTCATTATCATAGTGGATCTTCGAAAAAACGGACTTTGTATCGACTAAAGTATATACTTCGACTTTCATGTGCTAGAACTTTAGCTCGTAAACATAAAAGCACGGTACGAACTTTTATGCAACGATTGGGTTCGGCATTTTTAGAAGAATTTTTTATGGAAGAAGAGCAAGTTTTTTCTTTGATGTTCACCAAAACAACTCTTTTTTCTTTCTGTGGATCACACACTGAGCGTATTTGGTATTTGGATATTATACGTATCAATGACCTGGTCAACCCTCTTAATTAATCATTAGACGAAATTAAGAAACAGGAAAGGGTTGATAAATGATCAAGAAAAAACTTTTCTATTTTTCATTCTGAAATGTTCTTTTTATTATAATAAAGAGTAGGTGAATCAACTTACTAATTAAAAAAATTAGTAGAACTTCCTCTTTGGAATAGAAATTGGCTATTTCTACATAGGGAAAGTCGTGTGCAATGAAAAATGCAAGCACGATTTGGGGAGGGATTTTTCTCTATTGTAACAAGGAAGAATTATCTACTCCATCCGACTAGTTCCGGGTTCGAGTCCCGGGCAACCCATATAGAAAAGACCCATCAAAGTTTTTCACTTTGACTCACTTCATTTACAAATACAAAATTATTGGTTTGGTTAATTTAGTTATATGGATAGCTAATCTTTGGGCTGACTTGGTTGACATTGGTATATAGTCTATGTTATACTGTTAAATAACAAGCCTTCTATTATCTATATTCTAGTTAATACGTGTGCTTGGGAGTCCTTGCAATTTGAATAAACCAAGATCTTACCATGACTGCAATTTTAGAGAGACGCGAAAGTACAAGCCTGTGGGGTCGCTTCTGCAACTGGATAACTAGCACTGAAAATCGTCTTTACATCGGATGGTTCGGTGTTTTGATGATCCCTACCTTATTGACCGCAACTTCTGTATTTATTATCGCCTTCATCGCTGCCCCTCCAGTAGATATTGATGGTATTCGTGAGCCTGTTTCTGGTTCTTTACTTTATGGAAACAATATTATCTCTGGTGCTATTATCCCTACTTCTGCGGCGATCGGATTGCACTTTTACCCAATTTGGGAAGCTGCATCTGTTGATGAGTGGTTATACAATGGTGGTCCTTATGAGCTAATTGTTCTACACTTCTTACTTGGTGTAGCTTGTTATATGGGTCGTGAGTGGGAACTTAGTTTCCGTCTGGGTATGCGTCCTTGGATTGCTGTTGCATATTCAGCTCCTGTTGCAGCTGCTACTGCTGTTTTCTTGATTTACCCTATTGGTCAAGGAAGCTTTTCTGATGGTATGCCTTTAGGAATCTCTGGTACTTTCAACTTTATGATTGTATTCCAGGCAGAGCACAACATCCTTATGCATCCATTCCACATGTTAGGTGTAGCTGGTGTATTCGGCGGTTCCCTATTCAGTGCTATGCATGGTTCCTTGGTAACCTCTAGTTTGATCAGGGAAACTACTGAAAATGAATCCGCTAATGAGGGTTACAAATTTGGTCAAGAGGAAGAAACTTATAATATTGTGGCTGCTCATGGTTATTTTGGCCGATTAATCTTCCAATATGCTAGTTTCAACAACTCTCGTTCTTTACACTTCTTCTTGGCTGCTTGGCCTGTAGTAGGAATCTGGTTCACTGCTTTAGGTATTAGTACTATGGCTTTCAACCTAAATGGTTTCAATTTCAACCAATCTGTAGTTGATAGTCAAGGTCGCGTTATTAATACTTGGGCTGATATCATCAACCGTGCTAACCTTGGTATGGAAGTAATGCACGAACGTAATGCTCACAACTTCCCTCTAGACTTAGCTGCTGTTGAAGTTCCATCTATTAATGGATAAGGTTTTTCTGCTAACATATAAGAATTTTTGAAGACAGAAATACCCAATATCTTGTTCTAGCAAGATATTGGGTATTTCTGTCTTTATTTTGAATCTTTTTTTCTTCTTAATCTTTCTATTCAGAATTCAGTTAACGACGAGATTTAGTATCCTTTCTTGCATTTTCATAACTCGTGAAATGCCGAGTAGGCACGAATTCCCCCAATTTGCGACCTACCATAGGATTTGTTATGTAAATAGGTATATGTTCCTTTCCATTATGAATCGCGATTGTATGGCCAACCATTGTGGGTAGAATGCTAGATGCCCGGGACCACGTTACTATTGTTTCTTTCTCCTCCTTCATATTGACCTTTTCTATCTTTGCCAATAAATGATGAGCTACAAAAGGATTCGTTTTTTTTCGTGTCACAGCTGATTACTCCTTTTTTCCTTTTTAAAGAGTGGCATTCTATGTCCAATATCTCGATCGAAGTACGGAGGTCAGAATAAATAGAATAATGATCAATGGAAAAAAGAAAAAAATCCTTTAGCTGGATAAGGGGCGGATGTAGCCAAGTGGATCAAGGCAGTGGATTGTGAATCCACCATGCGCGGGTTCAATTCCCGTCGTTCGCCCATCGCATTATTGCAAATTCCAAAAATGCAATTTTCCATATTCCTAGTTACGTATTTACTTACGGCGACGAAGAATAAAACTATCGCTATATTTTTTCCTTTTCCTAGTTCTTCTTCCAAGCGCAGGATAACCCCAAGGGGTTGTGGGTTTTTTTCTACCAATGGGAGCTTTCCCTTCACCGCCCCCATGGGGGTGGTCCACAGGGTTCATAACTACCCCTCTTACTACGGGGCGTTTACCTAGCCAACACTTAGATCCGGCTCTACCCAAACTTTTTTGGTTCACCCCAACATTACCCACTTGTCCGACTGTTGCTAAGCAGTTTTGGGATACTAAACGGACCTCCCCAGATGGTAATCTTAAAGTGGCCGATTTACCCTCTTTTGCAATGAGTTTCGCTACAGCACCTGCTGCTCTAGCTAATTGCCCACCCCTTCCACGTGTGATTTCTATGTTATGCATGGCCGTGCCTAAGGGCATATCGGTTGAAGTAGATTCTTCTTTTCTCTCAAAAAACCCCTTCCCAAACTGTACAAGCTTCTTCCAAAGCATACGGCTTTCTAGATGTATATGACGATCTCTAGACAGATGGATCTTATATGAATCATATGATGAAGTACCACATGAGTGGATATATAGGAAAGGAATCCAAATCTGCCGAATCGCTCATGTTATGATCTTCTACATCCTAGGTCTCTGCGTTCCGTCATCTGGCTTATGTTCTTCATGTAGCATTCAGATCGAATGACTCTATGAAATTACGTCGATACTTCCACATATTATGGGTAACGTAGGAGACATCCCTATTTTCCCCCGGGGGTCTTAATTACCACTGCTTAGCTTTCAATTTGCCTCTGACCATCAAATTAAATGTGAATAACCCGTCCTCCTCTCTTTGAAACAAGGGGCGCTTCCGGTTCTGTGCGTGCTTCAAACAATTTTGTCTTCTCCATATTACCATATCTCTAGAGCCAATAATTTTCTATGAGGAACTACTGAACTCAATCACTTGCTGCCGTTACTCAACAGTTTTCTGTTGAGGTCTATCCCGTAGAGGTAGTCAAATTGGATCAGTGATCGATTTCTAGGTTTCGTCGTAAACCTAATTGGTTACTTCCAATTACGTAAATCAATAGTTCAAACCGCACTCAAAGGTAGGGCATTTCCCATTGATATAGGAACTTTTGTACCAGAAACAATAGTATCTCCAATTATAGCCCCTCTGGGATGTAATAATATATCTCTTCTCACCATCCCCATAGTGTATGAGACAAATGTATGCATTTCGATTAGGGTCGTATTCTATGGTTACGATTCTACCAGATATGTCTTTTTGATTCCGTCGAAAATCTATTTTACGGTATAGGCGCTTATGACCTCCCCCTCTATGCCTTGCGGTAATGATTCCTCTGGAATTACGACCTTTACCACAACGGTGCCGTCCATGGATCAAATTATTTCGTGGATTGGATTTCACTTGCCTGTCTACGGTTCCCTTGCGTGTGCTCGGGATAGGTGTTTTGTATAAATGTTTCGCCGTATTATTAAGTATTCTCCTTTAGTTTTTTTCTCTATCTAGAAGTGGAATAGAATAACCCGGTTGAAGGGTAATGATCATACGTCTGTAATGCATTGTATGGCCCAGAATAGGTCCTATTCTTCTACCTTTTCCAGGTAGTCGATGGCTATTCACAGCTACCACCTTAACACCAAAGAAGAGTTCGACCCAATGCTTTATTTCTGTCTTAGTGAATCCCGATTCGACATTAAAAGTATATTGATTCTTTCCCAATAAACGAAGACTTTTTTCTGTAAATACTGCGTATTTGATTCCATCCATAAATCGACTTTCCCTCCTATGCTCTGAGTTCCAGTATCGATAAGAATTCGAGTTCTTATTGTTCTTATGTTATGGTATGAATATACCATACCAATTCGTTATGTATGGATGATGGATGAGATTCCATGGATAGAGAGCCAGTTCCAATAGACTTATGGAATGTTCCCGTTCGTGTGCATCCAGCAGGAATTGAACCCGCAAATTTACCAATTATGAGTTGGGCGCTTTAACCATTCAGCCATGGATGCTTAACAGGGATCATCGTACATCGTAAATAACCAATTTTCATATAGAAAGACATATCATAGAAAAATGAAATCGAAAATATTCCGAGATGGCAAATATTCGGAGATGACTATGAAAACACCTCTCTGGATCCTCGAATTGAAAGAGAGATTGAGAGGGATCAAGAATCCTAATTCTCGCTATTTGGAATGGATCCAATTCTATTGAGTCTGACTCATAGTGATCATTTCTCTTTAGCAAAGAATGACCTTGGTTATCAAAGGATTGAACAACCGGGATCCATTTACTTATGATACCTAGTTGGCATTGATAACAAGGATCTAATGAATTATGAGTTTAATAGATCCTCTTTAGCAGAAAGACGTATATTCCTTGCTCATTATCAGACAATCACTTATTCCCAAACCTCGTGTGGGACTAATCGTTTTCATTTACCATCTCATGGAAAACCCTTTTCGTTCCGCTTAGCCCTATCGGGTATTTTAGTGATAGGTTCTGTAGGAACTGGACGATCCTATTTGGTCAAATACCTAACGAAAAATTACGATTTTCCTTTCATTAAGGTACGAGGGCTTCTTATTCCACAAGAACGAAAGCACCTTTTCATTCTTTCATATACTAGGGGTTTTTACTTGGAAAAGACAATGTTCCATACTAAAGGATTCGGGTCCATAACCACGAGTTCCAGTGCACTAGATCTTGTAGCACTTAGCAACGAAGCCCTATCCATTAGTATTCCACATAAGAAATCCATTCTAGAAAAAAATACAATTAGATTAGCTCTTCATAGACAAACTTGGGGTTTGCGAGCCAAGGTAAGATCGGCTCGGGATCATGGGACCCTTTTCTATCAGATAGGAGGGGCTCTTGTACAAAATAGACTTACTAAGTAATAACCCCATAGAATCTATCTATATAAAGATAAAGAGGCAATCGTGTCAGGAAGCGGGTTTTTCTTTGGCCAAAAGGTACTTCGAACTTGGAACGAGCATGAAGAGATTAACGAGACTTCTTTCTCTTTTGAGTTTTTCTGGCGGACCTGCCGCGCAAGATCTTTGGTCTTCCCCTGGAACCGATGAAAAAAAGTGGATCGCTTCTTATGTACTCGCTCAGAATGATTCTTCTCTATCTATAGTTCATGGCCTATTAGAAGTAGAAGGTGCTCTGGTGCAATCCTTACCGACAGAAAAAGATTGCAGTCAGGTTGATAATAGTCGAGTGACATTACTTCGTCGGTCCGAACTAAGGAATCTGTTAGAAATGTTTTGAAATGGATATTGTTCTCTCTTTGATCAGGGATTGCTATATGAAAAGAAGTGGAGTTTGAAAAAGGGAACGGAATGCTCAAACCGGAACTGCTAGAGGAACGAATTTTCAATAGCATAACTTGGGCTCCTAGAATATGGCGCCCTTGGGACAATCTATTTGATTGCAGGGTTTTGTTCCGAAGCAAAGATATCCGCGGAGGCCGGTTCGTTCGTCCTATTCTGATATTCAGGACCAAGAGGTACTGGATTCTCTTTCGGATAGGCCCTGAAAGGAGAAGAAAGGCTGAAATGCCAACGGACCTCTGTCTATTCTCTAATTCACCCGATCCGATAGTACCCGTTTTTGGAACGTCCAGTGCCAAAGTCACTGAATGGGTAAGTCACCAATCCAATCCCTTTGACAAATCGGATGTCATATTAGATATCATATTCTATATATATAGAAATATCATAGATAGAATAGACATATAGAATTTTTGGTCGGCAAATTCGAAGGAATCATTGAGTGAAAAAGGAGCAAAGAATGACAAAAGACGAGACTCTACTAGTCTTCACTCTTGTGGTTTCCTCTTCCTCGGTTTCTGTTTTCTTATTCGGGATCTTGCTTTTCATGGTTCTCATCTCTGCAACTCGCGATTTTCGCGAGAGAACCAAATCCAAGTTGGTGAAGATCATGATTTGGGCTGGCACGGGGATCGTTTGATCGATTTCCTTGATTTGATCGCTACTTAATGGGCGTGCGCTCAAAGGATACAAACAGGGATTCGCAAACA
>NW_028260623.1:0-38953 GCF_056163025.1 Triticum urartu
GTGAGATACACACGAAATACATGCAGGATCATCATTAAAACCATCATACTTGCTGACCATCGATGAACTGATCGGATTAACCAACCAAAGTTGGCCTCGGTCATTATGTATTGAACCGAGGAAAAAGCCTCTGTAACGGTTGGTCGGTAGTAAAAAGTCATAGCAAAACCGGTAGCGACTTGTACTAGAAAACAAGTAAGTGTAATTCCCCCTAAACAATAAAATATGTTGACATGGGGAGGAACATATTTACTAGTTATATCATCTGCAATTGCCTGAATCTCAAGACGTTCCTCAAACCAATCATATACTTTATTGAGATAGGTAACTAACCCGAGTCCCCCTCTAAGAGCCGTATATGAAAATTTCATCTCGTACGGCTCAAGCAGAAACACAAAAATTTTCAACGAATATTAGAAAAAAGGTTCAAAACTTCATCAGCCACTGAATTGGGTCGATTTGCCTTGAAGATATCAAATAAGAAAAATCCGGAATATCTTCTTTGTGATGATAATGCCAAAAAATCTCAAGTTGGCGCGTCTTTCTTTCTTCCTTTCCCTTATGTTGGTCATTAGAGGCTTCTTGACTTTTCTCTTCCCTATAAAGGATTTGTTTTTTATGCGTAATATAGAAATTATCTTGTTGAGATCCTATGAATCAGTTCAATTAAAACCTTAGATTCATACTAGAGCCACGATGATTTAGTCTCAAGCTAAACAAAAGGCAAGGGTTCTTCGAATAAGAACCGCTTGATAATCATTTATTGAATCAGTGTAATGACTCGACAAAATCGAGAGAAAAAAAGTTGTCTTTTGGGCAAACAAAATTGGAAGGAAGAAAATTTCTTTTTTATTTTTATTTAAGAACTACTTGAATTTTTCAGTCTGGTTGCGAGGTCTTAATAGTGAGTATGAATCATAGTTCCATTTTTTTTTGATCCACTCTATCTATTTCGTGTTCCAGATACTAGAATAAATAATATCTGACGAATTAGAATCATCTTGATAGAGATAACAGGCCCTTTCTATGTATTATCAATAGGATCAATTCTAACAAGTCACACACTCATATTCCAGAGATACCGAAACAAAAAAATTCCGCGGTCGAACTACCATAATATCTAGAAATGTAGATCTTAAACTAGAAAGGCTTTTTTGGATGGAAAAACTCTGACTTCCTAGTTTTAGTTAGTAGAAACCTAATTGGTTAAAATTCCGTCCAGTAAAACGGAAGAATTATAAATTTCTAAAATGATAGATAGGAATATAGCGAATAAAGCCATTGCGATCCCCATAAAAGGAGTAGTCCCCCAACCCGGGGCGACTTTCCCATATTCCGAATTCAAGGGTTTCAGTAAACTACCTGCACCAGTTCGTTTTGGCCTAGGTTTAGAACTATCTTCAACGGTTTGTGTAGCCATAAATTCTATTTAATCATTGGTGTTGACTTTGTATACTATTCCGTTGTAGTTGTAAATACACGATCTTTTCGTAGATCCATTGTAATCTTGAAATTCTATAAAAATGGAAACAGCAACTTTAGTCGCCATCTCCATATCTGGTTTACTTGTAAGCTTTACTGGGTATGCCTTATATACCGCGTTTGGGCAACCCTCTCAACAATTAAGAGATCCATTCGAAGAACACGGAGACTAATTTAAGTAAGAAGTCTCCCAGATAGGGGGACTTCTTACTTAAATGAAATTATTTTATTCTTTTAGTTGGAGTTGGTGGAACCTTAGGTGGTTCTCGGAAGAAGATAGCGAAAAAAATTATCCCTAAAGTCGAAACTAAAAGGAACGTATAAACCAATGCTTCCATAGATTCGATCCTGGTTTATTTACAATTATAACTTCCACACCTATTCATTTGTCATTTGGGATAATTTCCCATATAAAGAAAGAAAAAGAGTCAAAGAAAGGATGGGAGATGTTTCCCATGTCAAATCAAAAAAGAGAGGTGAAAGATACTATAACAATGTGTATCAAACTGCCTGTTTCCTTGTAGTTGGATCTCCCACTTTTTGGAATGTTCCAAATTCCACTTGAGCATCCAAATCTGGATCAATACCAGCAAAAACATCTCGGAACAATGTTCTAGCGCCATGCCAAATGTGTCCGAAAAAGAAGAGCAAAGCAAAGGTAGCATGACCAAAAGTGAACCAACCCCTTGGACTGCTGCGAAAAACACCATCAGATTTCAAAGTAGCCCGGTCTAATTCAAAAATTTCCCCTAATTGAGAACGCCTCGCATATTTTTTTACAGTAGCAGGATCAGAATAACTTACTCCATTAAGTTCGCCACCATAGAACTCCACCGTTACACCTACTTGTTCAACACTATATTTGGATTCTGCTCTTCTAAAAGGAACGTCTGCTCTAACAATTCCCTCCTCATCTACCAAAACAACCGGAAATGTTTCAAAAAAAGTAGGCATACGGCGTACAAAAAGCTCACGTCCTTCTTTATCTCTAAAGACGGGATGTCCTAACCATCCAACAGCTATTCCATCCCCATTGTCCATTGAGCCTGCTCTGAATAATCCCCCTTTTGCCGGATTATTACCAATATAATCATAAAAGGCTAATTTTTCGGGAATTTTAGACCAAGCTTCTGATAAACTAAGATTTTCGGCTAAACCATTGCTAACTCTTCGATATATTTCTTGCTGAAAGTATCCCTGATCCCACTGATAACGAGTAGGCCCAAATAATTCGATTGGGGTCGTTGCTGACCCATACCACATAGTTCCAGCAACTACGAAAGCTGCAAAAAAAACAGCAGCGATACTACTGGAAAGTACAGTTTCAATATTGCCCATACGTAATCCTTTATATAGACGTTGAGGCGGACGGACACTAAGATGGAATAAGCCCGCTAATATACCCAATGTACCCGCAGCAATATGATGAGAAGCTATTCCCCCCGGAACAAAAGGATCAAAACCTTCTGCACCCCACGCTGGATTTACAGCTTGTACTTTTCCAGTTAGTCCATAAGGATCGGATACCCATATCCCAGGACCATACAAACCCGTTACATGAAATGCCCCAAAGCCAAAGCAAGCCACCCCTGCAAGAAATAAATGAATTCCAAAGATCTTGGGCAAATCCAAAGAGGGTTTTCCCGTCCGCTCATCAGAGAATATTTCTAGGTCCCAATATACCCAATGCCAGATCGCTGCCAAGAAACACAAGCCAGAAAACACAATATGCGTACCTGCCACACCTTCATAACTCCAAATACCCGGATTTGTTACAGTTCCTCCTGAAATACTCCAACCACCCCACGAATCCGTTATTCCTAAACGAGTCATGAAGGGAATTACGAACATACCTTGTCTCCACATTGGATCCAGAACAGGATCAGAGGGATCAAAAACTGCTAATTCGTATAAAGCCATTGAGCCAGCCCAACCAGAAACTAGAGCTGTGTGCATTATATGCACCGCAAGCAATCGACCCGGATCATTCAATACGACAGTATGAACACGATACCAAGGCAAACCCATGGAAATACCCCTTTAGCAAAGAAAAATAGACACGATGTCGCTTTATTTTATCGCATTGAAAAAGACTATCCATATCCTATGTACCTAACCCTTCTAGGGGATTCTGTGTCAGAAAGCGCGAATATTTATTTCATTCCATTAAAAATAAGAAGCCAATTCTGTTCATAAGAAGAAAGAGAAGCAGATCTATTCTATACTCGATAAGTGCCAATATGCAATGGGTAACTTGGCCAATTTGGAAAAAACGAAGAATAGATCGCTACCCCTCTTTGTTTAGCATTCAAATCACCCATTCCCTTTTCTTTATTCAATCTGTCTTACATTCCTTATATGTATAACCTTTCAATCTACGTATTAATAGAATCTATAATATTCATATAGAATAAGAATAAAAATTAAGACAATAAACTGCGGATTCTTTCTTTCTGTTCCATTCTTACGTTTCCATATTAAAGTGTGGTTTTCTTACTTAAATTTAATAATATTAATCTAATATGCCCATTGGTGTTCCAAAAGTACCTTACCGGATTCCTGGAGATGAAGAAGCGACTTGGGTTGACTTATACAATGTTATGTATCGAGAAAGGACACTTTTTTTAGGTCAAGAGATTCGTTGCGAGATCACGAATCATATTACAGGTCTCATGGTATATCTGAGTATAGAAGATGGAATTAGTGATATTTTTTTGTTTATAAACTCCCCAGGCGGGTGGCTAATCTCAGGAATGGCTATTTTTGATACGATGCAAACGGTGACACCAGATATATATACAATATGCCTCGGAATAGCCGCCTCCATGGCGTCCTTCATTCTGCTTGGAGGAGAACCCACCAAGCGTATAGCATTCCCTCACGCGAGGATTATGCTTCACCAACCTGCTAGTGCTTATTATCGGGCAAGGACACCAGAATTTTTACTAGAAGTAGAAGAGTTACACAAAGTTCGCGAAATGATCACAAGGGTTTATGCAGTAAGAACAGGCAAGCCTTTTTGGGTTGTATCCGAAGACATGGAAAGGGATGTTTTTATGTCAGCAGACGAAGCCAAAGCTTATGGACTTGTCGATATTGTAGGGGATGAAATGATTGACAAGCACTGCGATACTGATCCAGTGTGGTTTCCAGAAATGTTTAAGGATTGGTAGTGTCCGGATTTCTTGTAAAGTTATTTCACAGCTAAATTCGTGTTTTCCTCGATTTAATAGAAAATAGAAAGACTTCATGATGAGCAATCATCAGGTTAAGATGGATCTAAACCAATCCATTTTTTTCTATATACATACAACATGCCGACGGTTAAACAACTTATTAGAAACGCAAGACAGCCAATACGAAATGCTCGAAAAACGGCCGCGCTTAAAGGATGCCCTCAGCGTCGAGGAACATGTGCTAGGGTGTATGTGCGACTCGTTCAGATCATGACTTCAAACAAATATAAAAAAAATTGAAGTATCCATGATTAGTACCAATGAATAGGATATAGCTTCTCTATCCTAGATTTCTATGGTATATGGAATTTATGGTTTCCTTTGGTGCAAATCCAATTATCTAAATTGGAAATAAGAAGCAATTCTCCCATTGGTAGCAAATGGTTATCCATTAAGCGGAGGAAATAGTAATAAAAAGAAAAAGGCTTATGCTCCTTTATCTTAAAAGAACGGACTAACAGGGTCAGCTACTTAGCCAACTTTCATAATTAAATACCGTCACTGTATGGATAACTCTTATTGTGAAAAGAGCTATTTACTCTATAATGGATAGGTAGAGCCAAAGAATGTGGACTATACAAGTTCGCAATACCTTTTGATGAAAGAAAGGGCTCCGGTGTATAGAGAGGGCCTCACCGTTTAAAAGGGAACCATAGAAACGATGGAACCCACTATTTTTTTTAGTATTATTAGAATGAATTTGTTATTTCGTATAGAAATAACTGAACGGAGTGGAATAAAAAATCGTGGTTGGGAAGGTTACTATAGCAAAAGCCATTGGAATTAATATTTTATATATCGGAATAATTAGTTTTGTTATTAATGAGAAAAAGGGTGGCTAAAAGAAGAGAAATCATTAGTTATTCATTAAGGTTAATTTGATTCAATGACCAGAGTTCCGCGAGGATATATAGCCCGGAGACGACGAACAAAAATGCGTTCATTTGCCTCAAACTTTAGAGGGGCTCATTTAAGACTTAATCGAATGATTACCCAACAGGTAAAAAGAGCTTTTGTTTCCTCTCATCGAGATAGAGGTAGGCAAAAGAGGGATTTTCGTCGTTTGTGGATCACTCGGATAAACGCAGCAACGCGGGTATATAAAGTATTCGATAGTTATAGTAAATTAATACACAACCTGTACAAGAAGAAATTGATTCTTAATCGTAAAATGCTTGCACAAGTAGCTGTATCAAATCCAAATAATCTTTACACGATTTCCAATAAAATAAAGATCATCAATTAAAGGTATAAATAAAGTAATATACTGGAATAATAAAAGATGAATTCCCGGAGAGGGAACTCCGGGAAGATACAATAAATTAAGATTAAGTGGTAGGAATCAACGAGCTGGATTACTTTCTTTATAATATATATAGGTCTGGCCCTTTCGAATTCGAATAAAACATCAACAATCGGAACTTAAGTTCCGGTTGTTGTTTCTTAAATTTTGGTTGTTGTTTCTTAAGTTTCGATTGGAATTGTACTTTTGCGTTAATTGAGGAATATGTCTATTTTTTCTGGGTCTAGAACCTGTAATTATTGAAATTGACTGGGCTTGAAATTGCTTTTCGTTCTCATAGTTACGAAACGGTAAGAAAGATAAAATACGAGCCTGTTTTATAGCAAGAGTAATTAATCGTTGTTGTTTCAAGGTTAATCTATTTATTCGTCTCGATAATATTTTTCCTTGTTCACTAATAAATCTATTAATTAAACTCATGTTTCTATAATCAATTCGATCTCCCGGGCCAATCCGGGGACGCCTACGAAAAGGTTGTTTAGATTTACGAAAAGGTTGCTTGAATTTACGAAAAGTTTGCTTGGATTTACGAAAGGGTTGCTTGGATTTATTAAAAGTTTGCTTGGATTTACTAAAGGGTTGCTTAGATTTAAGAAAAGGTTGTTTAGATGTATACATGATTTATTCCTTATTTAAAATTTGAAAATTTGAAAATTCACTTCTTTATTTTATTAATTTAGGATCCAGAAGAAGTAGTTTTTCTTTGATCCATATCTTATTTGATTCATATTATAGTATATGAATACCCTCTATACATATGAAATAATATCTACCGGAAATCAGATGAGTTGATTTGTATTTTGTATTCTATACTATGTTTTCTTTATATATTAAATATGAAGTTCTTACTCTTTCTGTTGTTTGGAAAGATCAAACACACGATGTTCCTATTTCTTTATTTCGTGATGAGTCGTATGCTTGCGACAATAACGACAAAATTTTTTGAATTCTAATTGTCCGGGTGTATTGTGGCGATTCTTTTGAGTACTATATCTAGAAATCCCCGTCGATTCCTCATTGGCACCTTTTCGAACACAACTGATGCATTCCAAAATAACTCTGATTCTAACATCTTTTCCCTTGGCCATGAACCTCCTTTTCTTTTTGGATTGACTTAACTTAATTCTTCTACTTATTCTTTTATTCTTCTATTTTGAATCCGAAGAAGAAGAATAAAATTCATTAGAATAATTTTTTTTTATTCTTTAATTAAGTAATAAAAAATAGAGAAATAATTAAAGAATACAATCCTTGTCGAATTAGCAAAGATTTTGGTTCGAAATCCTTTCATTTAATTAGCCAGCCCCGCCTTTTCTATGCTCTGATTTCTGAGGCCTTATTTAGCTTGGGTACCCCTTTAAATTGAATTTCTATTTTCAAAAATGGGGTTTACCAAATTTTTAATGACTCTGAGGTTCAACCCAATCCATCTTTTCTTTCTTTTTCCTTCCGATACTAAAAAAAGATTGAAAAGGATCAAATTTTGTCATATCACGAAGAAATCTATCCCTCCCATAGCAATAACTAGAATTAAAAAAAAGGGAATGACAAAGCATCTGGGAATAAACGATTAATTTCTATCAATAAACCTGCTAAAGCACCAAACCATAGAGTACTTAGCACGGGTGCTACAGAGAGATATGTTTTTATATCCCGCATTGAAAATCCTCCTTCCTTGTTGGAATACATATATGATCATAAACTCTTGCCCAAGATTGTTATGCTATATATAAAATGAACCATATCGACGAAATTTTCCTATCCCTAAAAAAGAAAAAGATGACCCCTTCTTCCTATATATTACCAAGGAAAAGTAATCCTTCTTTTATAGGCGAAATTATATTGGATTTTATATGTATATAATTCCTTAATTATATGAGACCAAAAAGAAGAAATGACACGAGGGTTCTATATATAGATAGAGAAAGAAAGAAGAAGAAAATTATGATGTGGAAAAGAAGACAGGAATTGTGTACAATGGCATTGTACAACAATTTAATTTGGAAAAGGGATGTAGCGCAGCTTGGTAGCGCGTTTGTTTTGGGTACAAAATGTCACAGGTTCAAATCCTGTCATCCCTACCTATTACTTCTTTCTTCTTTATAGGCAGTAGCGACGAGATCAATTAAAGTAAAGTGGGTATAACTTGAATTTGTGGAGACTATACGTACGTGAGATACATTAGGAATAGAAAAAGATTTTCTTTTTGAATGAATGAAAGCGCTCTTAGTTCAGTTCGGTAGAACGCGGGTCTCCAAAACCCGATGTCGTAGGTTCAAATCCTACAGAGCGTGATTCCATCTATTTTATGTCGAAGCAGAGTAAAATAACTTAACAAAATTGAATTGTAACTCCAATTTCAATTTGACCTCCTCTCTGGTCTGGAGGAGGTCAATCAAAAAAAAAAAATGACTCAATCAAAGATCCAACTGATCCCCACGCCTGTATTGCAAATACGCAGTCACGAATAATCCCGCTAAAGTAATAGGAATTAGGCCTAAGACGATTCCAAATAGAAAAACTTCAATCATTTCGATTTGTTCGAGGGGATAAAAAAAGAGGTACGATCTATCCCTAAATAGTACTCTAAATTATCCACGAATCTCAATGACCAAGAAAAGAATTCCTAATTAGTCTGGAAAAGAGTCGTAGAATGCCAGGAATCCCAAAGAAAGATTTTTCTTTTCTGAATTATAATTATTCAGTCAATTCAAATAAGGCGTATCTTGTTCAAGCCAATAAATAGAGCTGGGGTTATAGTTAAAGCAGCCAGTAGAAAACCAAAATAACTAGTTAAAGTAAGCATGAAAGAGTTAAATTCCATTTATTTTTTTTTACTACACTACATATGTTGGTAAAGCATTTACCTAAGTTATGGAAAATTCATAATTCATCAGTTATTTTAGATAATACTAAAAAACAAGATAGAGTAAGATACAGAAGTGTAAAAGAAAGTGGATTCATCAGATGATACATGAGTCCCTAATTCCGAATCAAGAGATTTGTTGTGGAATTTGTCAATTGAGTAAAGTAATAATATTAAGAACTAGATCATCTAACCCCATTGAATGAAAAAAAGAAATTCAATTTTCAGGGAAATTTTTGAATAAGAGATAAATAAACAATTGAATTTGAAAAAAAAAACTTCTTTCTATTTTGGATAATTTCTTTTTCAATAGGACCCTCTTTTTGGAGTGAACGATCGAATATTCCCCTATTCCTTCTTATTTTAACTGATTGTATTCCATATGGAATAAGAGGAGAACAAAAGCATTCCACGACCTGCCAAGGGGCTGTTAAAAAAAAAAAAAAAAGAAAGCTCTTCCTTGAATTTACTTTATTTTTATTCCTTTTTCGAACTCCAACCAAAGTAGATTCGAAGACGAGTCACTTCAATTATCCTTTTAAGTTCTATTCTATCTTCTGTCTTTCCCTATTTCATCTCGTAAAGTTCCGCGCTCGCAGTTTGGTCAAGAAAGTTAGACCTAATCCAACAAACAATACAAGGATGAATTACGAATTATGAAAGGATAGATTTCACATATACTTGTCCTTGTATTGTGTCAGTATGAGAATATCCTTCCTAAATTATTTATCCAAACCTATTGATCATTAACTTAGATTTTCCCAAGATTTTGGCTGCTATTCCGAATTACTCTATTATTCCGAAGCCAATGAAAAGTAAGTAGAACCTACAAAAATGGGGTTTTCTATTGATGCCTTGAATAACATATAGCTTACCTATAGACAAAAAAAAAATAAAAAAGTAATTATGTTTCGGAACCAGGCAAAACCAGATTGCTGTGCCATAGGAAGGATAGCTATACTAATTCGGTATACTCAAAATACACCTTTGGTACAAAATTGACAATCTCACAAGGATGAAATATCAGTAATTTTCTATTTACTGGTCGATCCCATCTTTTACGGAATCAATTCCTTTTTTGAATGTACAAAAATTTTGGGAGTTCAGCATGTCTGGAAGCACGGGAGAACGTTCTTTTGCTGATATTATTACCAGTATTCGATACTGGGTTATTCATAGCATTACTATACCTTCCCTATTCATTGCGGGTTGGTTATTTGTCAGTACGGGTTTAGCTTATGACGTGTTTGGAAGTCCTAGGCCAAACGAGTATTTCACGGAAAGCCGACAAGGAATTCCGTTAATAACCGACCGTTTTGATTCTTTAGAACAACTCGATGAATTTAGTAGATCCTTTTAGGAGGCCCTCAATGACCATAGATCGAACCTATCCTATTTTTACAGTGCGATGGCTGGCTATTCACGGACTAGCTGTACCTACTGTTTTTTTCTTGGGATCAATATCAGCAATGCAGTTCATCCAACGATAAAACAAATTCCAACTATAGAACTATGACACAATCAAACCCGAATGAACAAAATGTTGAATTGAATCGTACCAGTCTATACTGGGGTTTATTACTCATTTTTGTACTTGCTGTTTTATTTTCCAATTACTTCTTCAATTGAGAGAAAGAAAGAGACTAATAAGAATTCTCTTATCCCATTTGGAAGGATACCATCCTTATAACTACCCATGACTGTTTTTGTCTCTAGCATGACCAATTGATAAAATGTGGAGGAAAGTAGGGGAAATGGCCGATACTACTGGAAGAATTCCTCTTTGGCTGATAGGTACTGTAGCTGGTATTGCTGTGATTGGTTTAGTAGGTGTTTTCTTTTATGGTTCATATTCTGGATTGGGTTCATCTCTATAGTAATCGGAGGGACCAGATTGTAAACATGAAAAAGTAGGAGCTTAGCGGGTCCTTACCCCCCTTTATCTGATTAGAGCGGAAAGGACCCGCGGAATTTTTATTTTACTCTTATAACGCGAATTGAATCTATTCGATTCACTCTTATGAAGCAACAAGAAAAAGAGATCACTCGAGGATCCAATATCTTATTCCACGAAGGAAGTATCCTGAAAATCCTTGATTTAGTTTCGAGTAATAAACTAATAAAACCTTAATCAAAACTATTCAACTAGCCTAAAAATAAAAAAACCTTCAATGGAAGAGTTTACTTTTTTTTTGCAAAATTTCTGTAAATTTGAAGTTGAACTTAATTAAACAAGCCAAGCAATTTGCTCACAATCACAAGAAATTTTTCCCCCGCCATATTTTCTTCCCCTCTGTTTGTCCACTACCTCGGCTAAACCTAAGCAAAAGAAAAAGAGGTCCAAGAGACAGACCCGAATAAAGAAGAAATAGTAATCTTTGACGAATTAGGAAGAAAAAGGATTCTTATTTTGATACAAGAAGAATCGGCACAAGAAAAAGGCTTTTTCTTGTGCCGAATAGACGATTAAGAAGACCTGCAATCCCTCCGAAAAAGAAGAAATTTTAATTTGATTGTTCTCGCCTTTGCCTTGGATTCTCTTCTTTTGCATGGGATATAAATAAGGAATTCCAGACATCTCATAAACAAAAAGCAGTCTAAACAAAAAAAGGATTTCCAAAATAGATCATAGATAATTCTAGCAATTGCCAATAAATCGAGGCTTTTTACCAACTTGATGGTAAGAAATCCCGGGACCTAGAAATTCATTTCGTACAATTGAACCTTTTCAAACTGTTTCTTTTTGAGAACCAAAAAAACTTGTGCCAAAATAACGGATGCGAAGAAGAACAAAAGGCCTTGGACACGTAATGGATCCTGAAGCACGATTTCTGCGTCCCCCTGACCAAAACCTCCCACATTAGGATTGCTTGTTAATGGTTGATCAAGCTTGATGGATTCCCCCTCTGAAACAAGAAGTTCTGGTCCGGGAGGTATAATATCAATCACTTGGCGTCCATCTGATGCATCAACTATGGATATTTCATACCCCCCCTTTTCTTTACGTAGTATTTTTCTTACTATACCTGTTGACGTAGCATTATAGACTGTATTGTTACTCTTGCTACCATCAGGATAGATCTGTCCTCTTCCTCGGTTTCCCCCTACATATATGGGATATTTTAAGAAATGAGCATCTTTCTTCGTAGCAGGATCAGGGGAAAGAATGGGAAAGACAATTTCACTATATTTCTTACCGGGAACAGGGCCTATCACAAGAATGTTTTTTTTATCGGGACGATAACTCTGAAAAGCAAGATTTCCTATCTTTTCTTTTAACTCAGGGGAAATACGATCGGGCGGCGCTAATTCGAATCCCTCGGGCAAAATAAGAACAGCACCTACATTCAACCCTCCCTTTTTTCCATTAGCAAGAACTTGTTTCAATTGCATATCATAAGGAATTCGAAGAACTGCTTCAAATACAGTATCGGGAAGCACAGCTTGGGGAACTTCAATATCGACGGGCTTGCTAGCTAAATGGCAATTGGCACATACAATTCGTCCAGTTGCTTCTCGTGGGTTTTCATAACCCTGCTGCGCAAAAATGGGATATGCATTTGAAATAGATGTCCGAGTTATTACGTATATCATGATCGATACAGAAATCGATCGAGTTATCTGTTCCTTTACCCAAGAAAAAGTATTTCTATTTTCCATGTCCAATCGCAGATCCCAGAATTTCTACAATAAATTAGATAGGTAGCTAAGCTAATCTAGTTCCCTATACACGAATCTGTTGTCATTCTACTGCAACAGTTGTACTGCAATGATGAATACCTTAAAGTAGGTATAAATAGAAAGAATTTTGCTAAAATGGAAAAGGGCTTTCTTTCTAAAAAAAGATGCTTGCTAATTTGATTAATATTAATATCGGGAGATCAAATGAATTTATGCTTCACTAATTGAATGATAAATGACTACAAGCGAAGGAGATAGACGATTTAAACAAAAAAAGACCCAAAATTTCAAACATGTATCTAGAATTACTGGAAAACTACAAACAAAAATAGTGAAAATAAGCTCGTTAGGAGCCCATCCAAAATCGTTGTAGACCCAACGAATTACTAGTTCCCAACCACGGGTGGAGTGAAATCCAACAAAAAAATCAGTAACTAAAAGAATAAAAAAAGCTTTTATTGAGTCATTTAAATTATAGAAGAATTCCTGAACCCAAGAATTCAAAATGACAAGTTCCTCTTTACCCAGAAAAAAAGAACCACTTAGAATAGCCAAACAGATTATATTTGTCGAGAAATGCAAAATGGTATGGAGATGATCCTCATTATTTATTTTGACCCATTGTATTATTTCCTTGTGTATTCCTGTAGGAGGTTTTTGTACATGTGTCTTTAGTTTCCCTTTTATCATCTCGTCCAAGAGAGAAAGTTCTTCTAATTCTATGAATCTTTCTAGAATCCTTTTCTCTTGAATATCAGTTAAGAGAGTTTCGGATTGCCTGGTATTCCACCAATTCTTAATCCAAAGTTCCAGACATTTGTTAAATGAGGAAGAGACCCCCCAAGGCAAAAGTACGATAAATACAAGATATAGTAAAGAAGGCAATGCTTTCTTTTTTTTCATTTTTGATCTGTAAATGGAGTTGTTAATGAATATGCTTCATTCGCTGACTCTATTCCATTCCCTGACTCTATATGATGATATTTCTATTTCATGATATTTCTATTTCTTTGAAGCAAAAACTCTATAGGTTTGATACCCTGTATCTATTCTTCTTTTTTGTATATTAGTTATTAGTGGAATTTCAGTGCATTGGGTTCTTTCTTAGATCTAGATGGAATGAAATAGTGAAATAGAATAAAAAAAAAGCCCTTTCGGATGAAAAAGGAAGAATAGTATGCGATATATCTAACTTGGATAAAAAAAAATTAAAAGCAAATTTCTCTTATCCTCGTTTGTTCCTTCCTTTAGATAAATACTTAAAAATCCCCTTACAATAACAAATCCAATTTAGAAGGGACTTCCTCCCTGTGTTGAGAAAACTTTTCTTCTTCCAATTCTTCTTTTCTTCATTCAACTCAGTTCAAAAAAGATACCTCAAAATACTTCAATTGGTACGCGCAAGAAATAGGCCAATTCGGCAGCTTTTTGTTCAATTTCTCGTGGAGTAAAAAATTTATCATCAGTACGAGTCAAGGGAATGATCCCCTGGCCCCGGATTTCCATATAAAGAATACGACGAGGATAAAGACCCTCTTTAACCTGAATTCTAATTGATTGGATATCCCGCATAAGGAATCGAAGGAAGACGCGACGTTTTATTCCAGGGAATCCCCAACGAAAAATGCACACTATTCCCTCTTTTCTATCGAATCGGTCATAACCACTACCTACATTCCACAAAATAGTACACCACAAGTAGGAGCTAATGAATAGGCCTGCGATTCCGTAGAAAGACATCACGACCCCCTGCGGAAAAAAAAGAATTTCTTGAGATGGAAGTATAGATATAATATTCTTACCAAGATAACTGGAAATCCCAACCGATAAGAATCCTAGTGAACCTAGAAAAAGAATACAGGCCCAGAAAAAATTACCCCTTTTTCGAGAACCTTTTAGAAGTTCTACCCATATGTGTTCTGATCGCCAATTCATATTAGATATACTAAATCCAGCAGCGGTCGATTGAAATTGAGAGAATAAGCTAAATAATTTTGACTTTACTTTTTTTGATTCTGAAATCGCCTTCAGCAACTAGTACTCCTGTGAAATAATAGGTTAGATACATTGACTTTCTATTCAAAAAATATTCGTTGATTCAATTAAAATAAATAAAATAAAACTCGCTATACCTGGCTCTGCATATTCATGCATTTATGCTCGTAGCCTATATCCGCATCCATAACCGTTTTTCATTTGTGTGTAGAAAGTGTGTGTAGAAAAAGCCACATACCCTACCATATTATATTACTTACACTAAAAAATACTAGACAATCTTATTTTTTTGCACATAAAGAAATAAAGAAGTCATTGCAATTGCCGGAAATACTAAGCCTACTAAAGGCACGAAAATAGAAGGTAAGTTTAAATCCGTCATGGAATAGGTGTCTCAATTCAAATTTACTATTTCTATCTAGTCGAAAAATATCTTAAGATTCTTATGATATAATTAAGTATATCTATTATAAGGAATATTGACTATTGTATTGTATTTTTTATTTTTAGTTTGAAAAATATTCTGTAAAAAAAATGAAAGGATAATAAGAAAATTCCAAAAAAGGAGAACTAATTAAAAAGATTTTATTTTGATTTTCCCATCCTCATGGCCTTTCTATCTTTCTAATCTAATTTGAAATTGGATTCAAAAGAAAGCGGTTAGAATTTACTTCCTGCATACATACTTCTCTAGAAGCGCATACAATAATGCGTGGTAAAGGCGGAAAAATAGTATATTCAATCAAAATCAAAGGGCAAATTATCTTACCTACTATAGATCCCCTACTACCCTCTTAGACTTTAAAAGGCGATATACCACCCAAAGAAAGGGTATGAAAATGCCGGGTGGAGTTAGCTTTTCGACGAAGACCTGTCCCGTGCAGCGAAGCCCTGTTAGTAAGACCCCCCGCAATAATGGATTATAGAAGAATATTATTCCAAATACTCCTCTGGACGCATATAGTAGCATTGCGATTCCGAATCTTTTTTATTTATGAATATGAACAGAAAAAATTCATTGTATCGTTGGGTCGGAGCGGAGGTTTGGTCCAGAAAAATTAGAAACAAAACGTCTACTCTACCGCATTGAAGTCTATAGCGCTGTATTTCCACGAAAGTATAATTCTTACCATCAGGATACGATCCTTTCTTTTGAACTAAACGTCTCTACGATGGGTCCAGGTTCTATGTCCAATCCCAAATCAAGGATTTCTCGCTCTTGATCGGAGTCATAAACTAAAAAAAAACTACCTTTTTATCCTTTTTCTCAAGGTTATAGAAAACTTCCTTATCTAGTTCTAGCATTTTGAAAAAAAAAAAATGCTTCTTTTTTTACACACAGTTCGAGTCACTTGTTGACTCACGATTACGCCTGTTAAAAGTTTCAAACGTCCTCTTTTTTGAAATTGAAAGAGAGTCCTATAAAAAGGTCTAACTTCCAAACTATGTCTTTTTTCATTCATTCTCCTTTAGTTTTTTTCTCTATCTAGAAGTGGAATAGAATAACCCGGTTGAAGGGTAATGATCATACGTCTGTAATGCATTGTATGGCCCAGAATAGGTCCTATTCTTCTACCTTTTCCAGGTAGTCGATGGCTATTCACAGCTACCACCTTAACACCAAAGAAGAGTTCGACCCAATGCTTTATTTCTGTCTTAGTGAATCCCGATTCGACATTAAAAGTATATTGATTCTTTCCCAATAAACGAAGACTTTTTTCTGTAAATACTGCGTATTTGATTCCATTATCATTATCATATGATAATACTATATTTTATTATTTTATTATTTTATTTGTATTTCTTTATTGTATTATACCTTAATATATATATTCTAGATATATAGAATAGACGAATCTCAATTTGTCAAGTCTCATGATCATATCATGATCTATTTTTATTCGGCTCAATCTTTTTTTTCTAAAAAAGATTGAGCCGAGTTTAATTGCAATCAATTAGAAGAATAAAGAAGAATTACTGCATTTCATAACTGATTTTTTTCTCTTTTTATTTCGTTTCTTTTTTATTTATACCTTCTTTATCTTTAGTTTTATCTAGTTAATCAATAGTATCTACCGGCTCGAACTCGAATTTGATCGCCTTCCATACTTCACAAGCTGCGGCTAGTTCAGGACTCCATTTGCAAGCTGCTCGGATAATTTCTTTACCTTCGCGAGCAAGATCGCGCCCTTCGTTACGAGCTTGTACACAGGCTTCTAAAGCCACTCGATTAGCTGCTGCACCAGGTGCATTTCCCCAAGGATGTCCTAAAGTTCCTCCACCAAATTGTAATACAGAATCGTCCCCAAAGATTTCGGTCAGAGCTGGCATATGCCAAACATGAATACCACCTGAAGCTACCGGTATAACACCTGGCATGGATACCCAGTCCTGAGTGAAAAAGATACCGCGAGCACGATCTTTTTCAATAAAATCATCGCGCAATAAATCAACAAAACCTAAAGTCATTTCGCGTTCCCCTTCTAACTTACCTACTACTGTACCGGAGTGGATATGATCTCCCCCAGACATACGCAATGCTTTAGCTAATACACGGAAATGCATACCATGATTTTTCTGTCTATCAATAACTGCATGCATTGCACGGTGAATGTGAAGAAGTAGGCCATTGTCGCGGCAATAATGAGCCAAAGTAGTATTTGCGGTGAATCCCCCAGTTAAGTAGTCATGCATTACAATAGGAACCCCTAATTCTCTTGCAAATACAGCTCTCTTAATCATTTCTTCACATGTACCCGCAGTCGCATTCAAGTAATGCCCCTTGATTTCACCGGTTTCGGCCTGTGATTTATAAATAGCTTCGGCACAAAAGACAAAACGGTCTCTCCAGCGCATAAATGGTTGTGAGTTTACGTTTTCATCATCTTTGGTAAAATCAAGTCCACCACGTAGACACTCATAACACGCTCTACCATAATTTTTTGCGGATAATCCCAATTTTGGTTTAATAGTACATCCCAATAAAGGACGACCGTACTTGTTCAACTTATCTCTTTCAACTTGGATACCATGAGGCGGGCCTTGGAAAGTTTTTGAATAAGTAGGGGGAATTCGTAGATCCTCCAAACGTAGAGCACGTAGGGCTTTGAAACCAAATACGTTACCTACAATGGAAGTAAACATGTTAGTAACGGAACCCTCTTCAAATAGGTCTAATGGATAAGCTACATAACAGATCCATTGGTTGTCTTCCCCAGCAACAGGCTCGATGTGATAGCATCGTCCTTTGTAACGATCAAGACTGGTAAGTCCATCAGTCCAAACAGTTGTCCATGTACCAGTAGAAGATTCGGCAGCTACTGCAGCCCCTGCTTCTTCGGGCGGAACCCCAGGCTGAGGACTTACTCGGAATGCTGCCAAGATATCAGTATCCTTAGTTTCATACTCTGGGGTGTAGTAAGTCAATTTATAATCTTTAACACCAGCTTGAAATCCAACACCTGCTTTAGTTTCTGTTTGTGGTGACATAAGTCCCTCCCTATAACTCTTGAATTAAGAATTCTCACAATAACAGGGTCTACTCGATGTTAATTAGGCGTAAATGAAACTTTAGCAAAAATCTCGTAAAACAAAAAGGATATTCAATTAATATAATATCAACTCATTAAAGAAAATTGAGGGCATGCTTAGGTTAATGAATATGTTTCATTCATATATAATGCGTACACCCTGTGTATGTTCTATCCTATAGGAATTCCAATATAGGAATTCGATAGGAATTGAGTTGTTGTTATGGTAAGTTAACACGGTTCGTTATTAAACCATGGATTTGATTTACCAAATCCATAATTATTGTATACTCTTTGATAGATATAGCGCAACCCAAATTAATTCCTAATCCTTATTTTACAAGTTCTTAATAGTTCTCTTTTCTTATTTTGAATGCAAATACCTAACTAAATACTAATAAAATTCTTTGTTGACAGCAATCTATGCTTCACAGTAGTATATATTTTGTATATCGAAGTCCTAGATAGGAAAGTAGAGTAGGCACAGATCCTCCACAAAAGGCAAAATGTATATGAAAAAAAAGATTGATTGAACTTTCCAATGGACTCATTCCATGAGTAAACGATTGAATGGGATTCGCTTGGGCAACGAAATCAAGTCCTGGTCCCCTTTTCTCTCTTATTGAATTAACTAATTCATTTCCTTTTTACTTTTGGATTTTTTTTGATTTGATTTGGCATTATTCAACAATAAAAAAAGAAAAATTTCGACAAATTCCTTTTTTTTAATTATGTGATAATTATGAGAACCAATCCTACTACTTCTCCTCCCGGGGTTTCCACAATTGAAGAAAAAAGTACAGGTCGTATCGATCAAATTATTGGACCCGTGCTGGATGTCACTTTTCCCCCAGGCAAGTTACCTTATATTTATAACGCTTTGGTAGTCCAGAGTAGAGACACTGCCGATAAGCAAATTAATGTGACTTGTGAGGTACAACAATTATTAGGAAATAATCGAGTTAGAGCTGTAGCTATGAGTGCTACGGACGGGTTGATGAGAGGAATGGAAGTGATTGACACGGGAGCTCCTCTCAGTGTTCCGGTCGGTGGAGCTACTCTCGGACGAATTTTCAACGTTCTTGGGGAGCCTGTTGACAATTTGGGTCCTGTAGATAGTAGTGCAACGTTCCCTATTCATAGATCTGCGCCTGCCTTTATCGAGTTAGATACGAAATTATCCATCTTTGAAACAGGTATTAAGGTCGTCGATCTTTTAGCTCCTTATCGACGTGGAGGAAAAATAGGACTATTTGGGGGGGCTGGAGTAGGTAAAACAGTACTGATCATGGAATTAATCAATAACATTGCTAAAGCTCATGGGGGCGTATCCGTATTCGGTGGAGTAGGGGAACGGACTCGTGAAGGAAATGATCTTTATATGGAAATGAAGGAATCCGGAGTAATTAATGAAAAAAATATTGAGGAATCAAAGGTAGCTCTAGTCTATGGCCAAATGAATGAACCACCGGGAGCTCGTATGAGAGTTGGTTTAACTGCCCTAACTATGGCGGAATATTTCCGAGATGTTAATAAGCAAGACGTGCTTTTATTTATCGATAATATCTTTCGTTTTGTTCAAGCAGGATCAGAGGTATCCGCTTTATTAGGGAGAATGCCCTCCGCAGTGGGTTATCAACCTACTCTTAGTACAGAAATGGGTTCTTTGCAAGAAAGAATTGCTTCTACTAAAAAGGGATCTATAACTTCGATTCAAGCAGTTTATGTACCTGCAGACGATTTGACCGACCCTGCCCCTGCCACAACATTTGCACATTTGGATGCTACTACCGTACTTTCCAGAGGATTAGCTTCCAAGGGTATTTATCCAGCAGTAGATCCTTTAGATTCAACCTCGACTATGTTACAGCCTCGGATCGTTGGCAACGAACATTATGAAACTGCGCAAAGAGTTAAGGAAACTTTACAACGTTACAAAGAACTTCAGGACATTATCGCAATTCTTGGCTTGGATGAATTATCGGAAGAGGATCGTTTAACTGTAGCAAGAGCAAGAAAAATTGAGCGTTTCTTATCACAACCGTTCTTTGTGGCAGAAGTTTTTACTGGTTCTCCAGGAAAGTATGTTGCTCTTGCGGAAACTATTAGGGGATTTCAACTAATCCTTTCCGGAGAATTAGACGGCCTACCTGAACAGGCTTTTTATTTGGTGGGTAACATCGATGAAGCTAGCACGAAAGCTATAACCTTAGAAGAGGAGAACAAATCGAAGAAATGAAATTAAATCTTTATGTACTGACTCCTAAGCGAATTATTTGGGATTGTGAAGTGAAAGAAATCATTTTATCCACTAATAGTGGCCAAATTGGCGTATTACCAAACCACGCCCCCATTAACACAGCAGTAGATATGGGTCCTTTGAGAATACGCCTCCTCAACGACCAATGGTTAACAGCGATTCTGTGGAGCGGTTTTGCGAGAATAGTTAATAATGAGATCATCATTTTAGGAAATGATGCGGAACTGGGTAGTGATATTGATCCGGAAGAAGCTCAAAAGGCACTTGAAATAGCCGAAGCTAACTTGAGTAAAGCTGAGGGTACGAAAGATTTGGTTGAAGCGAAGCTCGCTCTCAGACGAGCTAGGATACGAATCGAGGCTGTCAATTGGATTCCCCCATCCAATTGAAGACAATCCAGTGGTTTATAGTTGATACAAAGAAAAAGGGAAGAGGGGTAGAAAAAGTTATTAGATAGCGAAGCGAAGTAAGTCCAATGCTATCTAGTAATTTTTCTACCTACTTACCTACTATTGGATTTGAACCAATGACTCCCGCCGTATGAAAGCAATACTCTAACCACTGAGTTAAGTAGGCAATTTATCACCACAAAGGAAGACCCATTACTTCGATCGATTATATATTGAATCCCTTTTCTAAGCAATACCGCTCTGTTATTGGTCTGTTATATACTAAATACTAAACTAAATACTAAACAGATACAGATCAAAGGGGTATCCTCTGGCATTAGAAAATATTCATCTTGACAAGAAATTATCTATATGTTAAGATATCTCTGATAAGGGCTATAGCTCAGTTCGGTAGAGCAACTCGTTTACACGTGCGCCAATGCTTTTCAAAGGAGCTTATTATGCAATGAACATAATCGATCTTATTGCAAAATCAATGTCTTACTTCATAGATTCGAGAGAATAGGAGAACAGTAGCCTGACAAACAGTCGGTTCAGTCCGATTCAGGTGCCAATTCAGGTGCCTAATCAAATAGAACCCTTATGGATTTGCTAGTTGATAAGGTAAATATCCAGCCCACTAAATGCTAGGCGTAATGAGGATAAGGGCCTCCAAAAAACTTCTTTTCGTTCTATGAACTTTAAGGTGTATGAAGTCTCATAGTTAACTCTTGCAGTGGAACGATAGAGACTCCATTTCACTTAGGTTGATTTAATTTAGACCGGAGGCAGACCTAAGTCAAGGTAATCCTCCTTTGAAACACTTTGGTATTGCTCCTAGATAGATCATAATACAAAAAATCAATCAGAGCACAGGGAGCCATCTCATTATCTTTCCGTAAAGAAAAACTATGGTGGACTAACTGATCTTTAAATCAGTTTATGAAAGAGCCCAATGCAAAAAAATGCATGTTGGGTCTTTGAAACAGTTCAAATCATTTCGATAATAATCCGTTTGATCTGTTTTACCGAGAAGGTCTACGGTTCGAATCCGTATAGCCCTAATATGCCCTTTTTTAGATTTTAGGATCTCTATCCTATGTTTTCTTTAGTTTAGTATAGTTTTCATTTTCTCATTAGTATTTGTTTATAGACTGGATAGGCGCCTGCGACATAGAATAGAGATAAAAGCATTACCAAAGGCTCATTCATCGAAAATCAAAATCATACAGACAGGAAAAGAAAAACGAATTTCTATCAAATCAATAGAAGAAAGGATCCTTTCCCTGATTTGAATCCCGTCCTCCTTCAAATAGGATATCTCTAGACTTCCCTATAATAACTGCAATGATTTTATCCATTTTGCGAATTCCTACTTTGTTTTAAGTATATTTATTACTTTGTTTATAGATACATTATGTAAATTGATCAACTTTAAATAGAAAAAATAAAGTAAAGAGTAAATAAGAAAACAGAATATTCTGTCTCATAGTTCTGAAATAGAGTTCTTTATTTTTATTTTATAGTATTACTTCTCATTAATTATACTGCATAGATTAGTCCTACTATCTTAATTAGGTTCTAATTTAGTAGTATTCTCATTTTTATTTAATAGTCTCTTATTATTTTATTATTAAATATTAAATAAAGGATAGAGCTATTCTTTTTTCTAGAGATTCTAGAGAAAGCGAGACAAAGTGAAACGAGAAAGTTTTCTTTATATAAGAATTAGATCTACATACACCATATCTAAATAGAATGGAAATCCAAAAGAAAGGGAGTTGGGATTCCATTGGATGAATCTTTAAAGAAGATGCAGCACAGAGGAAACAAAGGCTAAACTTAAACTAAGCGCTTTTGTTTGAACAAAAAAGATTCTTGTTTCACCGAGGAAAAGAGAGAAGTTCTGGATAAATTGACAATGCTGAATTGAATTGACTAATTTAAGTTCCGCCTATTCCACATTAATGGGAGTACATTATGTTTCTGCTTCACGAATATGATATTTTTTGGACATTTCTAATAATAGCAAGCCTTATTCCTATTTTGGCATTTTCGATTTCAGGACTTTTAGCCCCGGTTAGTGAAGGACCAGAGAAGCTTTCTAGTTATGAATCGGGTATAGAACCCATGGGAGGGGCTTGGGTACAATTCCGAATACGCTATTATATGTTTGCGCTCGTTTTTGTTGTTTTTGATGTGGAAACCGTCTTTCTATACCCTTGGGCAATGAGTTTCGACGTATTGGGTGTATCCGTTTTTATCGAAGCTTTGATTTTCGTGCTTATCTTAGTTGTTGGTTTAGTTTATGCATGGCGAAAAGGAGCCTTGGAATGGTCTTAACTGAATATTTAGACAAAAAAAAAGAAGGAAAAGATTCTATTGAGACAGTTATGAATTTGATTGAGTTTCCCTTACTTGACCAAACAAGTTCCAATTCTGTTATTTCAACTACACCAAATGATCTTTCGAATTGGTCAAGACTCTCCAGTTTATGGCCCCTTCTATACGGTACCAGTTGTTGTTTCATTGAATTTGCTTCATTAATAGGCTCACGATTCGACTTTGATCGTTATGGATTGGTACCAAGATCAAGTCCTAGGCAAGCAGACCTAATTTTAACAGCCGGTACGGTAACAATGAAAATGGCTCCCTCTTTAGTGAGATTATACGAGCAAATGCCTGAACCAAAATACGTCATTGCTATGGGAGCCTGTACTATTACAGGGGGAATGTTCAGTACGGATTCCTATAGTACTGTTCGGGGAGTTGATAAGTTAATTCCTGTGGATGTCTACTTGCCGGGCTGCCCACCTAAACCGGAGGCAGTTATAGATGCCCTAACAAAACTTCGTAAGAAGATATCGCGAGAAATAGTTGAGGATCAAACTCTATCTCAAAATAAAAATAGATGTTTTACTACCAGTCACAAGCTTTATGTTAGGCGCAGTACTCATACAGGAACTTATGAGCAAGAATTGCTCTATCAATCACCATCTACATTAGATATATCTTCTGAAACTTTTTTCAAATCCAAAAGTTCAGTACCTTCCTACAAATTAGTGAATTAGGAGAGGGGCTCTTTTGTGTAGAAAAATAAAAAGCAGGGCAATCTTTCAAACTTGCATCCGAAATGTGAAATATTTATACAAAGAGGGAGAGATGAAGACAATGCAGCAGGGTTGGTTATCTAATTGGCTAGTCAAACATGAGGTGGTTCATAGATCTTTGGGCTTTGATCACCGAGGAATAGAGACTTTACAAATAAAAGCAGGGGATTGGGATTCCATTGCTGTCATTTTATATGTATATGGTTACAATTATTTACGCTCCCAATGTGCTTATGATGTAGCACCCGGTGGATCTTTAGCTAGCGTGTATCATCTTACGAGAATACAATATGGTATAGATAATCCAGAAGAAGTCTGCATAAAAGTCTTTGCCCAAAAGGATAATCCTAGAATTCCGTCTGTCTTCTGGATTTGGAGAAGTGCCGATTTTCAAGAACGCGAATCTTATGATATGGTGGGAATCTCTTATGATAATCATCCGCGCCTTAAACGTATCCTAATGCCTGAAAGTTGGATAGGCTGGCCCTTACGTAAGGATTATATAACCCCCAATTTTTATGAAATACAAGATGCTCATTGAATGATAAGAAATTCATGCTCACTTATACAACACAACTCCAGATTTTATTCAAGTCAAGGAATATTTTTAGGTTCTTTTCCTAGATGAAACGGAATACCTATTTATAATTAATTCCTAATTATACAAAAGCATTCCAGATAGACTGAGCAAAAAAAGGGTTTCATTTGGATTCCCCTATTTTGAAAATCGCATATTAATTTCCTTCATATGAACAGAAAAATAGGATGACTCAAAGAAGTTCTCTACCAGGAACTTTGTACCGCGCACATTACTTAGCACAACTAGGAAAATAAGATAAGATAAAGATAAGCAAGACTAAAAAAATATTCGTCGGAATAGCGGAATACAAAATTAAGAAACGCAAAAAAATAAAGGGGAATCTCACCCCCTTCTTTATCATAAAGAAAAGATATATTTTAAAACTTCTTTAAAAAGAAAAAGAAGTGCCTCTATATTTATATTATAGATTTATCCACTTAGATGAATAAATATTATTAATGAATATGTATCACAATCCATCTCGAGGTATTTGGATCAATACCTATTCGGTGGATCTTTTTTTTTTTTTTCTCTGCCAGGAACCAGATTTGAACTGGTGACACGAGGATTTTCAGTCCTCTGCTCTACCAACTGAGCTATCCTGACCTTTTCTTGTGCATCATCCTAGTAGAGTATTTGTATCTATGTCAATTAAAAGGACTAAAAATTAATTAAAGTATTTCAAATTTTAAATTTGAAAATGGGGGGGGTAGTCCTATGCATTGTGCATGGTTTACTTAAATAAAACTTAAAAATAGAGTGAATAACCAAGATTTCTTGCCGATACTCTAATAAAAAAGAAATCTATTCAATGAATAGGATAAGATCCATTGAGTTCTCTTCGCATTCCTTTGTGAAAGAGTAGAATGAGAAAGCTAATGAATCTTAAACCCATTGCATTGATAAAAAGAAAAAAAAGTGCATTGATAAAAAGAAAAAAAAAAAGAGGATAAATAATAATAATATAGTATAGTTAGGGAATAAAAGAGGATTTGGGGATAGAGGGACTTGAACCCTCACAACTTATAAAGTCGACGGATTTTCCTTTTACTAGAAATTTCATTGTTGTCAGTATTGACATGTAGAATGGGACTCTCTCTTTGTCCTCGTCCGATTAATCCACTTTTTTAAAGATCTCGAAAACTTTGAATTTTAATTGAAGAATTTGATTATTCAATATTCGATTGGAGTGGATTCACAATAATGAAAAAAAAAAATTATGATATGAGTTTTTTATTTCATAATCATTATCATTTCTAATTTCATTTTTAAAAAAGATAAAGAACCTATATTATAATTAGAATATAATATGAGTTCTGTGATTAATCGTTTGCTATGTCAGTATCTATACGTGTTTATTAAATGTATAAGGTATAAAACCCCTCTTTCTCTAATTTAGAACTAGAAGGAATTCCACTAACAACACAACGTAATTAACTCGATTCGTTAGAACAGCTTCCATTGAGTCTCTGCACCTATCCTTTTCCTTTGTATTCTAGTTCGAGAACCCCTTGTTTTCTCAAAACACGGATTTGGCTCAGGATTGCCCTTTTTTAATTCCAGGGTTTCTCTGAATTTGGAAGTTACCACTTAGCAGGTTTCCATACCAAGGCTCAATACAATCAAGTCCGTAGCGTCTACCGATTTCGCCATATCCCCATTTCCCTCTTCTTTGAGACCAGGATTCCTTGTGTAATTTCATCCATCTCTTAGTTTTTTTTTTGAATCATTGAGTTCATCACTCAACGTAGTCTAGCAGTTCAGTTCGACTCTATTTGAGAGACCTCGCTTGCTTATTGCAATTCAGAATTGAATTGATTCTATCCTTGATGTATTTGCAATTCAATCCGAATCAATATATCCAAAAGTTTTTATCTCCCCCACCTCCCGTCTTACTTTTTTATAGTATTCAAAATTATACTATAACGCTTGATATTTATTCTTTTTTTCTAATCAGAATTAGCAATTTTATTTACTCTGACTCTATGTTCCCCTTAGTGAAATATTAATCCTCAAATTATTAACAAATAATAAAGTCTATAATGATCGAATGAAAATACCAATAAATTCTATAATTTTATTTTTTAATATCCTATAGTTAAGCATATCAAGCTAACTTTATCTTTAAGAAGTTTTAGTATTTTTTTATTTTTATAAGTATAACTTCAAATTTAGAACTAGTTAATAGCTAAGATTAATAACTAATATCTGAGATTTTACGGATTTCCTATACTATACCTATTTCTATTTGTTACACTATTTCCGTTATGTAAGCCCACTTAGCTCAGAGGTTAGAGCATCGCATTTGTAATGCGAGGGTCATCGGTTCAAATCCGATAGTCGGCTTTTTTTTCTCTATCGATGTTCTACGAACAAGAATCTCTTTTTTTCCGAATTAAATGGAGAATCCAGGATCTTTTATGTTTTTTACCTTACAATTTTGCTAGATACAAAACAATAAAATAAATAATATATATACAAAAAAAAAAGATTTTGATGAAATTCCATTTTTTGGGGTACTTTAGTTGATTTTACTCTGTTTATCCTGTAGTTTAATTCAGTTTTAATTTCGATGTATTCTGTAATGTAAATACAATGAAATTAATTGTGTAAAATGAAATTTCAATAAAATAAAAAAAGGAGTCTTCATGTCCCGTTATCGAGGACCTCGTTTAAAAAAAATACGCCGTCTGGGAGCTTTACCAGGACTCACTAGAAAAACACCTAAATCCGGAAGTAATCTTAAAAAAAAATTCAATTCTGGGAAAAAGGAGCAATATCGTATTCGTCTTCAAGAAAAACAGAAATTGCGTTTTCATTATGGTCTGACAGAACGACAATTACTTAGATATGTACATATCGCTGGAAAAGCAAAAAGGTCAACAGGCCAGGTTTTACTACAATTACTTGAAATGCGTTTGGATAATATCCTTTTTCGATTGGGTATGGCTTCAACCATTCCTGGGGCCCGCCAATTAGTCAACCATAGACATATTTTAGTTAATGGTCGTATAGTCAATATACCAAGTTTTCGTTGCAAACCCCGAGATATTATTACTACGAAAGATAACCAAAGATCAAAAGGTCTGGTTCAAAATTATATTGCTTCATCGGACCCGGGGAAATTGCCAAAGCATTTGGCGATTGACACGTTGGAATATAAAGGACTAGTAAATAAAATCCTAGATAGGAAGTGGGTCGGTCTCAAAATAAATGAGTTGTTAGTTGTAGAATATTACTCTCGTCAGACTTGAACTTAACGAAAAAAGGAAAGGTTCATAGAATTTTCTTCCCCTTCCCCTTTCCCCGAACTAAATCGCCCTAAGACCATTACCATTAATTTGTATTTTCCCATCAACTAGCTAAAATTGATTAACCCTAGGATTAGGATCCTTTTTTCTTTTTTCCTCTATGTGTATTTTACATACCACAGTAATTTGCTATAGAGAATTTCTAATTTCTATTAAATCAAAATAAGATAATATAAGATATTATATTATTGCTGGAAAAAATTGTTATTTGATTTGATACATTGTGATCCTTAACGTTGATGAATTAAGAAAAACGGAAAGAGAGGGATTCGAACCCTCGGTAAACAAAAGTCTACATAGCAGTTCCAATGCTACGCCTTGAACCGCTCGGCCATCTCTCCTACATAACTTATTATGGAAAATAAACTGAGTGAATAGCGAGTTTTCTTATTCCTGCAGTACAGGTACAACCGCAACCACTCGGGGGTTCCATAGTTCTATTGGAAAAATTCCTTTTGATCTAAGTGGAAGGATACAGGATTTTTTACTAGAAATTGCGCTCGCTATAAAATAAAAGTTTTAATTTGGGTTTTCCCGCAACTAAAGAAAAAGAAAATGGAAGAATTCTTCTTATTGCATAATAAAATAAAGAAACCTTAGAATTCCGTTTGCATAAGATACGCTACACCATACTATCGAAATCAAAAATAGGGTATGAGACAATTAATAACTTTGAAAACACGAAATAGTTGATAACATAAGTTGTTGTTCAGAAATAGGAAAGTGGAATGAAATCCAGTCTTAGTCAAATATTTCATATCTCTTCGTGTCCAAGCAGAAGGAAAAGGATACAATTTGAGCTGAGCGGAAAATCCATATCTCTCTTATCCATTTAAAGCATATGGATTTAGAGTAGAGCATATGGATCAATCTATTTATAATTATAAGAATCGAATGTGTTTGTTTTTATGTTATTTTGTGAAGGAATGAAAACAATTCTATATAGAATGGGTTGGGAATTATGCCTAGATCCCGTGGAAATGGAAATTTCATTGATAAGACCTCCTCAATTGTAGCCAATATTTTATTGCGAATAATTCCGACAACCTCAGGAGAAAAAAAGGCATTTACTTATTATAGAGATGGTGCGATTTGACTCTTTTTTTTGCTTTTTTTTAGCCCTACCTATACCTCAGTCTTACGAAAAAGAGAGGGGGGTTGGCATAGAGAGAACCAAATTTGTAAAGCAAACAAACCCACGCTTCGGGAAGGTGAGGCGAACTAACAATTCCTTCCGTCGTGTATCCTCGATTGATGCGGCTTCAGATACTTCAATTGTAGATTTGAGTATTGAGCGAAAGGTTACACCTACAGGATATGGTATGGTATGGATTACAGGCCAATCCTACTCTATTAGTATCCGTAGGCAGCATAGGGGAGAAAAGCACTACACCTAGAAATAGGAATCAACAAGAGAAAAACTTTGTTAGAAATTACCCCTTTCCTGATCGGTATCAGGGCTGGGAAGAATGGTTGGGATAACAAACAACCATCAGGTTTGTACTTTGGATACCCCTATAACCATCAAAGATCGTTGAAGTAGCTAATTCCTCTAAATAGGAGGCGTTGAGAACAAAGAAATTATTGGAGCTATCGTTTTCCTCTAGCATTAATAGAATTCATTGGTGTTAAGAAAAACCTCTTGTGGGAAGGTTGGCTAGAGATTTCTTGGAAAAATACCAGCCCCTTTCGGTTCATAATGAGACGGGACTAATTCTATTTTGATTCTATAGATTATTTCGCTTAGTACTATTATGTACAGAAGGGAGGAGCCGTATGAGATGAAAACCTCATGTACGGTTTTGGAACGGAGATTTTTTGAATAGAATGAACGACCGTAACGGATGTTGGCTCAATCCGAAGGAAATTATGCGGAAGCTTTGCAAAATTATTATGAAGCTACGCGACTAGAAATCGATCCCTATGATCGAAGTTATATACTCTATAACATAGGCCTTATACACACAAGCAATGGAGAGCATACAAAGGCTTTGGAATATTATTTCCGGGCACTAGAACGAAACCCCTTCTTACCGCAAGCTTTTAATAATATGGCCGTGATCTGTCATTACGTGCGACTATCTCCACTATAGAAAGAAAAAAAAAAAAGAGAGGATCAAATTTTCTAGTAAATACTAGAAAAAAAGGGCTTTCTACATAGGGATCGTAAAAACAACGATTTTTCCCTATCAGCTGTAGGAAGGAAGGACACTTCACGAGAATCAAAAAACGAAGAAAGTATGGCCTATACTACTACTCTATGGATAAAGTTTCTCAAATTGATAGAGAAAGCACCGTAAAGATCAATTAGTGAGCGACTGGGTCGATACAACTAAAAAAAACTGCTTACTTATCCCATGATATGGGGCAAAATTTAGGAATCCGCTTATGTAATAGAGCCGATCCACTAAGGGATTAAGCAGCGGTGTAGTATCAGATCCCAAAGATAGTAAGTTCTTTTTTCTTTCTTATGGAAAAAAGTCTTTTTCAAGGATTCTATAGAGATTTCATATATGAAACCGGGATAGTTACCTCTCAGAAAATTTGAACGAAGGCTCTATATCTATCTATGCTTCATTCTTCTGAAGGTGGGAAAAAAGATCAAACTGATTATTGATAAAAATTAGGGTTTGAAACTTAGGTAATTAATTTCTTCTGCTTAACCCAAGAACAAATTGGATCGATTTTTGATAAATCGAATTCAGTTAAGATAGGGGAAATTCAGATAGCAATTTCTGAGCCGTATGAGGTAGGAAACTCTCAAGTACGGTTCTAAGGGAAGGAACTTCCTATTCCGACCGAGGAGAACAGGCCATTCTACAGGGTGATTCGGAAATTGCGGAAGCTTGGTTTGATCAAGCTGCTGAATATTGGAAACAAGCTATAGCGCTTACTCCGGGAAATTATATTGAAGCACAGAACTGGTTGAAGATTACGAAGCGCTTTGAATTTGAATAAGACCATGCTCCTTCTTTTTCATAAAATGGGTGGTTTGGTTGTTGATCCATTAATCAAATAAATTAGGTCGTAAGATCGAATCAAGAATTTCATTATATCCATTTCTTATACCTTCTATTTTATATGATATTTCATAAGAATAAACCATAGGGATAGGGTCTAGAATAGAAGTAATAAAGTGAATAAAAAGAGGGGGCAATCTAAATATTGCTAATATATTAGGACCATCTTATTAATAATTCTAATGAGTTATCTTGGAATTTAGAATCAAATAAAAAACCCTATATTATGCTCAAGGAAAGTAGATATAGATAGGAGCTTATGCCCTCAAAAAAAATACACTAGTTTCTTAAATTAAAAATAAAAAAGATTTTTTTCTTACGTCGAGAAATATTTGTTTTTCAAGATAAACAATGTCCGTTAGGCACCTAATCTTTATGTCATAATAGACCCGAACACTTGCCTCGGATTGACTTCAATATATAATTGCTCCAGTGAATAACTAAAAAAAAAATAGAAGGATGGTAGATAGTAAAGAAAAGAACTAATCACAATATCTATCTTTCAAAATCTATCTTTCAAAATCTATCTTTCAAAATATATATCTTTCAAAGATTCACTAAAAAGACAGTTGGCGGGTCTCTTTGTATGTCTTGTCCGGAAAGAGGAGGACTTAATGATTATTCGTTCGCCGGAACCAGAAGTAAAAATTGTTGTGGATAGGGATCCTGTAAAAACATCTTTTGAGGAATGGGCCAGACCCGGCCATTTCTCAAGAACACTAGCTAAGGGCCCTGATACTACCACTTGGATCTGGAACCTACATGCTGATGCTCACGATTTCGATAGTCATACTGGTGATTTGGAGGAGATTTCTCGAAAAGTCTTTAGTGCTCATTTCGGGCAACTTTCCATTATCTTTCTTTGGTTGAGTGGCATGTACTTTCATGGCGCCCGTTTTTCCAATTATGAAGCATGGCTAAGTGATCCTACTCACATTGGACCCAGTGCTCAGGTAGTTTGGCCTATAGTAGGGCAAGAAATATTGAATGGTGATGTAGGCGGGGGTTTCCGAGGAATCCAAATAACCTCTGGTTTTTTTCAGCTTTGGCGAGCATCTGGAATAACTAGTGAATTACAACTCTATTGTACTGCAATTGGTGCATTGATTTTTGCAGCGTTAATGCTTTTTGCTGGTTGGTTCCATTATCACAAAGCCGCTCCCAAATTGGCCTGGTTCCAAGATGTAGAATCCATGTTGAATCACCACTTAGCGGGATTATTAGGACTTGGGTCTCTTTCTTGGGCGGGGCACCAAATTCATGTATCTTTACCAATTAACCAATTTCTTGACGCTGGGGTGGATCCTAAAGAGATACCACTTCCTCATGAATTTATCTTGAATCGGGACCTTTTGGCTCAACTTTATCCTAGTTTTGCCGAAGGAGCAACCCCTTTTTTCACTTTAAATTGGTCCAAATACGCAGAATTTCTGACTTTTCGCGGAGGACTAGATCCAGTAACCGGTGGTCTCTGGCTGACCGATATTGCGCACCATCATTTAGCTATTGCTATTCTTTTCCTAATCGCAGGTCATATGTATAGGACCAATTGGGGTATTGGCCATGGACTTAAAGATATTTTGGAGGCTCACAAGGGCCCATTTACAGGACAAGGCCATAAGGGTCTTTATGAAATCTTAACAACGTCATGGCATGCTCAATTATCTCTTAACCTAGCTATGCTAGGCTCTACAACCATTGTTGTAGCTCATCATATGTATTCTATGCCTCCCTATCCATACCTAGCTACTGACTATGGTACACAACTTTCCTTGTTCACACACCACATGTGGATTGGCGGATTTCTAATAGTCGGTGCTGCTGCACATGCAGCAATTTTTATGGTAAGAGACTATGATCCAACTACTCGATACAACGATCTATTAGATCGCGTCCTTAGACACCGCGATGCAATCATATCCCACCTTAACTGGGTATGTATATTTCTAGGTTTTCACAGTTTTGGCTTGTACATTCATAATGATACCATGAGTGCTTTAGGCCGTCCACAAGATATGTTTTCGGATACTGCCATACAATTACAACCTATCTTTGCTCAATGGGTACAAAATATCCATGCTACTGCGCCTGGCGTAACAGCTCCTGGTGCAACAACAAGTACTAGCTTAACGTGGGGAGGCGGCGAGTTAGTAGCAGTAGGTGGCAAAGTGGCTTTGTTACCTATTCCATTAGGAACCGCAGATTTTTTAGTCCATCACATTCATGCATTTACCATACATGTGACTGTATTAATACTTTTGAAAGGTGTTTTATTTGCTCGGAGTTCCCGTTTGATACCCGATAAAGCAAATCTAGGTTTTCGCTTTCCTTGCGATGGGCCTGGCCGAGGGGGAACATGTCAAGTATCCGCCTGGGATCATGTTTTCTTAGGTTTATTCTGGATGTACAATGCAATTTCGGTAGTCATTTTCCATTTCAGTTGGAAAATGCAGTCGGATGTTTGGGGTACTATAAGTGATCAAGGGGTGGTAACTCATATTACAGGGGGAAACTTTGCACAGAGTTCCATTACGATTAATGGGTGGCTTCGAGATTTCTTGTGGGCACAGGCATCGCAAGTCATTCAGTCTTATGGTTCTTCATTATCTGCATATGGTCTTTTTTTCTTAGGTGCTCATTTTGTCTGGGCCTTCAGTTTAATGTTTTTATTCAGCGGCCGTGGTTATTGGCAAGAACTCATTGAATCTATCGTTTGGGCTCATAACAAATTAAAAGTTGCTCCTGCTACTCAGCCTAGAGCCTTGAGCATTATACAAGGACGCGCTGTAGGAGTAACCCATTACCTTCTGGGTGGAATTGCCACGACATGGGCATTCTTCTTAGCGAGAATTATTGCAGTAGGATAGTGGCTAGGAGGATTTGAAAGGCATTATGGAATTAAGATTTCCCAGGTTTAGCCAAGGCTTAGCTCAGGACCCCACTACTCGTCGTATTTGGTTTGGTATTGCTACCGCACATGATTTCGAAAGTCATGATGATATTACTGAAGAACGTCTTTATCAGAACATTTTTGCTTCTCACTTTGGGCAATTAGCAATAATCTTTCTATGGACGTCCGGAAATCTGTTTCATGTAGCTTGGCAAGGAAATTTTGAATCATGGATACAGGATCCTTTACACGTAAGACCTATTGCTCATGCGATTTGGGATCCTCATTTTGGTCAACCCGCTGTGGAAGCCTTTACTCGAGGAGGTGCTGCTGGTCCAGTGAATATTGCTTATTCTGGAGTTTATCAGTGGTGGTATACAATAGGATTACGCACCAATGAGGATCTTTATACTGGAGCTCTTTTTCTATTATTTCTTTCTACGCTGTCCTTAATAGCGGGTTGGTTACATCTACAACCCAAATGGAAACCAAGCCTTTCGTGGTTCAAAAACGCGGAATCTCGTCTCAATCATCATTTGTCAGGACTTTTCGGGGTAAGTTCTTTGGCTTGGACAGGACATTTAGTTCATGTTGCTATTCCCGCATCCAGGGGGGAGTACGTTCGATGGAATAATTTCTTAGATGTATTACCCTATCCCCAGGGGTTGGGACCCCTTTTGACGGGTCAATGGAATCTTTATGCCCAAAACCCTGATTCGAGTAATCATTTATTTGGTACCGCTCAAGGAGCGGGAACTGCCATTCTAACTCTTCTTGGGGGATTCCATCCACAAACACAAAGTTTGTGGCTGACCGATATGGCTCACCATCATTTAGCTATTGCATTTATTTTTCTCATTGCCGGTCACATGTATCGAACTAACTTCGGAATTGGGCACAGTATTAAAGATCTTTTAGAAGCGCATACTCCTCCGGGGGGTCGATTAGGGCGTGGGCATAAGGGCCTTTATGACACAATCAACAATTCGATTCATTTTCAGTTAGGTCTTGCTCTAGCTTCTTTAGGGGTTATTACTTCCTTAGTAGCTCAACATATGTACTCTTTACCTCCTTATGCATTCATAGCACAAGACTTTACTACTCAAGCTGCTTTATATACTCATCACCAATATATTGCAGGGTTCATCATGACAGGGGCTTTTGCTCATGGAGCTATTTTTTTCATTAGGGATTACAATCCGGAACAGAATGAGGATAATGTATTGGCAAGAATGTTAGACCATAAAGAAGCTATCATATCTCATTTAAGTTGGGCTAGCCTCTTTCTAGGATTCCATACCTTGGGCCTTTATGTTCATAACGACGTCATGCTTGCTTTTGGTACTCCAGAAAAGCAAATCTTGATCGAACCTATATTTGCCCAATGGATACAATCTGCTCATGGCAAGACGACATATGGGTTCGATATACTCTTATCTTCAACGAATGGCCCCGCTTTCAATGCGGGTCGAAGCCTATGGTTGCCCGGATGGTTGAATGCTGTTAATGAGAATAGTAATTCGCTTTTCTTAACAATAGGACCTGGGGATTTCTTGGTTCATCATGCTATTGCTCTAGGTTTGCATACAACTACATTGATTTTAGTAAAGGGCGCTTTAGATGCACGCGGTTCCAAATTAATGCCAGATAAAAAGGATTTTGGATATAGTTTTCCTTGTGACGGCCCAGGGCGCGGCGGTACTTGTGATATTTCTGCTTGGGACGCATTTTATTTGGCAGTTTTCTGGATGTTAAATACCATTGGGTGGGTTACTTTTTATTGGCATTGGAAACATATCACATTATGGCAGGGCAACGTTTCACAATTTAATGAATCCTCCACTTATTTGATGGGATGGTTAAGAGATTACCTATGGTTAAACTCTTCACAACTTATCAATGGATATAATCCTTTTGGGATGAATAGTTTATCGGTATGGGCGTGGATGTTCTTATTTGGACATCTTGTTTGGGCTACTGGATTTATGTTCTTAATTTCCTGGCGGGGGTATTGGCAGGAATTAATTGAGACTTTAGCATGGGCTCATGAACGCACACCTTTAGCTAATTTAATTCGCTGGAGAGATAAGCCCGTGGCTCTTTCCATTGTGCAAGCAAGATTGGTTGGATTAGCTCACTTTTCCGTGGGTTATATATTCACTTATGCAGCTTTCTTGATTGCCTCAACATCAGGCAAGTTTGGTTAATTTAGTTTGTTTTTTTGTACTGTATCAGCACCTAGTTCATTACTCTTGATAGAGAGGGAGGATCTGCCTTTTTAGATTTCTTTTTCTATTTATTTTTCCATCTAGGATTAGAACCGTATACTTGGTAATAATAGCAACGACACATTATGGCAAAAAAAAGTTTGATTCAGAGGGAGAAGAAGCGGCAGAAATTAGAACAGAAATATCATTTGATTCGTCAATCTTTAAAAAAAAAGATAAGAAGCAAAGTTTCTCCCTTGAGTTTGAGTGAAAAAACGAAAATGCGAGAAAAATTGCAATCCCTACCGCGTAATAGTGCACCTACACGCCTTCATCGACGTTGTTTTTTGACCGGAAGACCTAGAGCTAACTATCGACATTTTGGGCTATCCGGACACGTACTTCGAGAAATGGTTTATGAATGTTTGTTACCGGGTGCAACAAGATCCAGTTGGTAAGGATAAAATACCCTTTCGTATTTGTATGGATTTCTGGAATTGATAATCATAGAGGAGCCCTCTTTACCATTCTGTATAAATGGACTATTCTATTTGTATAGATATTGGTAGAGGGGCGTATCCAACCCTCTTTTATCCACTAGTTACCCCTCTTTAGTTTAAGAGTATAGAGCAGTTTGGTAGCTCATAAGGCTCATAACCTTGGGGTTGCGGGTTCGATTCCCACTACCGCCTCCATACTCCTTCTTTATGATATATGCATGATATAATATATACATCATGCATTTGTATCTGGATTTTTTGATTTCCTAAAAGAGTTTTGGTCTAACAGTTTTTTCTCGGAAGAAGCAAAAAAATAAAAGAAAGAATAAAATATGAAAGAAAAGCGTCCATTGTCTAATGGATAGGACAGAGGTCTTCTAAACCTTTGGTATAGGTTCAAATCCTATTGGACGCAATCTTATTTCTATCTATTCTTTAAATAACTATACTAAACTAAAAACAAAGAAAACTTTTTTGCATGATTCAAATGAAAAAGCTTTCTCAACGATTCCTATTCTACTAACAAGAGTAGACATGCAAAATTTATTTGTTACTGAAGAGAAAACCGTTCCAGCTGTTCCTGAATAGCTTCCTTCAAAAGGATTTCCGCTTGCTCGGTGAATGTCTTGCTAGAAGATATAATTTCTTGGAATTGAGGTTTAGTATCTTTTAGATGTTTACGTAACTCATCCAGAAATTTATTTACCTGTTCAATTTCTAACGAATCAAGATATCCTCTTGTTCCGGTATAAATAGTAGCTATCTGCTCTTCCACTGGGAGAGGATTTGCCTGGGATTGTTTAAGCAATTCCCTTAATCGTCGACCCCTTGCCAATTGATTCTGACTTGTTTTATCGAGAGCAGAGGCGAATTGTGCAAAGGCTTGTAACTCTGCGAATTGCGCTAGTTCCAATTTTGATTTGCCAGCTACTTGTTTCATGGCTTTAATTTGAGCCGCGGATCCTACTCTGGAAACAGAAATACCCACATTAATAGCGGGTCGAATTCCGGCATTGAATAGATCCGCAGATAAGAATATTTGTCCATCTGTAATGGAGATTACATTAGTAGGAATATAGGCGGAAACGTCTCCAGATTGAGTCTCAACTATTGGTAAAGCGGTCATACTTCCTTCGCCTAAAAGAGAATTTAATTTAGCGGCTCTTTCTAAAAGGCGTGAATGCAAATAAAAAACATCCCCTGGATAAGCCTCACGTCCGGGAGGTCTTCTTAATAGAAGGGACATTTGGCGATAAGCTTGTGCCTGTTTGGAGAGATCATCATAAATTATTAAAGTATGCCGTTCGCGGTACATAAAATACTCAGCCAGGGCTGCTCCCGTATAAGGAGCGAGGTATTGTAATGTAGCAGGTGAATCCGCCATTTCAGCTACTACAATAGTGTATTCCATGGCCCCCTCCTCATGGAAAGTAGTTACTACTTGAGCTACGGAGGATGCTCTTTGACCGATAGCTACATAAACACATATTACACCTTGCCCTTTTTGATTGAGAATTGTATCTGTGGCTACTGCTGTTTTGCCAGTCTGTCTGTCCCCAATAATTAACTCTCGCTGACCGCGCCCTATAGGGATCATCGAATCGATAGCAATAAGCCCTGTTTGAAGAGGTTCGTATACGGAACGCCTGGAAATTATACTTGGAGCAGGAGATTCAATTAAGCGAGATTCGGAAGCTATAATTTCGCCTTTCCCATCAATAGGTTTAGCCAGAGCATTTACAACACGACCCAAGTAAGCCTCACTCACGGGTATCTGAGCAATTCTTCCTGTTGCTTTTACAAAACTTCCCTCTTGTATCATCAACCCATCGCCCATTAATACAATCCCAACATTTTTGGATTCCAAATTCAGAGCAATACCCCTAGTACCTTCTGCAAATTCGACTAATTCACCTGACATTATTTCACCAAGACCTATAATACGAGCAATCCCATCCCCCACTTGAACTACGCGACCTATATTCTCAATCCCTACTTTCCTATTATATTGTTCAATACGTTCGCGGAGAATTTTATGAATTTCGTCGACTCGAAGGGTTGCCATTAGTGTTTCTTGACTCTTTTTTCGGAAGCAAGGGGAAAAATAATGCCTAAATTCTAAACGAAAGTAGAAGTTCAAGGCCTAATTAATTTAATTATTTCTTCCATTCCAGGGACCCGAGAATGCCAATATTAGCACGAATCGTACGGAAATGTAACTCGGTATTCAAACAACTATTCAGAGTTCCTAGAGCTCCTTGTACGGCCTGTTGGAAAACCCGCTGTCGGACCTGATTCATTGCCCTTTGTTTTTCAAAATAAAGGGTTTCGTTTTTAGACTTTTCCAATTGTTCCAAACTAATAGAAGTAGCATTAATCAAATTTGCTTTTTCTCGTTCTATCTCAGAGTATCCATTCATTCGATACTCATCCGCTTCTAGTTCGACTTTCTGTAATCGAATCCGAGCTTTTTCGAGTTGCTCAATGGTCCCTCTACGCAATTCTTCTGAATTTCGAATAGTACTCAAGATCCTCTGTTTTCGATTATCTAATAAATCTTTTAATGAAAGTAGATTATTTTGTAAGTTTACAA
>NW_028260624.1:0-22500 GCF_056163025.1 Triticum urartu
TAGATTTTTGATCGGATTTTTTGGCGGCATGGCCAAGCGGTAAGGCAGGGGACTGCAAATCCTTTATCCCCAGTTCAAATCTGGGTGCCGCCTGATCAATAAAATACTTAGGTTTTTTTTATAGTGCTGATCGAATTCGATAAATTTTTACTTCGCATAAGTTCGGGCAAGAGAGTAACTGGGCCTGCCGATACTGGGTTTAGAGAAACCATACCATAGTTCTATCCTCAAACTAGGGTTAGGGTTTGTTTTGACGGTAGTGGCCAAAATGGTTATCAATAGGGGTGAGGTAGTGTTTCCTTATTCTTTTATTATATGAATTTGAATTGGTTCTTAATTGAGATTCGATTTGATAATTTTAAAATACGAGGATAAGATGTCAGAAATCTTGGTATCCAAAGAAAGGTCCCTAAGGGGCATTCTTTTTTTTTTTCAATCTAAGATTCAAGAAGGGACTCCACGAAAGAATATCAAGACTTACTAATTATTATACATTTTTTTATCGTACATCTTATGTTACCTACATACACTAAAGTAAGGACTACTTAATTCTAACGAGAATCAGATTAAATAGGTCGATCAAAAATCAATTTAGGAGTTGTATTATGGATAAAATCTCTTCATTCTTTCATAGAATGATACAAAGCAAGGCTGCAGGGTTTAGGTCAAAAATAAACATTAGGTAAGGTAGGTATCCAATAAATATTTATCTATCGATAATTTTATGGTATATTCGGGCGTCCTTTGCTTAAAAAAAAAAAAAAGAGTAACAAAAGGAATAAAAAATCTTCCTATTCCCGCTTCTTCTATTCAGGACATCATTCCCGTACTCTTTCTTTTTTAAGGAAAAAAGGGCTATAGTATCTCGTATTTTTAATGCTCTCTAATTCTACCAGAATTCCTATAAGAATTTGTTAGGAGTAAATTCCTTGAACTGATTGATCCATGGCCTTAGGGCGGAATCCCTTTTTGACTCTGTACCCTTGATTCCACTATGATTATTGATCAATAGTAGAATAATCCCTTCATAGAAATAGGAGACATAATTTAGATGGATATAGTAAGTCTCGCTTGGGCTGCTTTAATGGTAGTCTTTACATTTTCTCTTTCACTAGTAGTATGGGGAAGGAGTGGACTCTAGGGATACTACTAATTGATTAAGTAATCAAATTGTTGTATCAATTCTTTTCTTTAATGGATCATTTTGCATTAATCATTTTGTCAAACGTTATTCTTTAATCTTTTTCTTTAGTTTTGTTTCACTCCTGTAAGAAACTCTTGTATTGTAAGTTGTAATGTAAGAAAGAGCCATTATACCAATTCAGAATTTCTACTAGAAATGACGAATGGTTAAAAAAAGTTCTATACATAAGAAAATTAGACTTTCTTCCACGGAACTATTCACGGCATATCACACATTTTCCATTTCCTTTTACTTTTTACTATAGTCTATTCTTCATATTATTTTTCTTTCCTTCCATGGATTCTTTGGTCAAGAATTGTCTTAGATTTTTTTATTTTGACCTGATTGAAATTAAGTGGATGCAATGAAAAAAGAAATTGAATTAGACTACTTAACTATTTCAATCTACTAATCTATTCTATGTAGATTCAAAGATAATATAATAGAAAGAATCTAAAGTGTCGTAGAAAAAACTATATGTAGTTCTTTCTACCACACTTTAAGATTCCAACCAGATCCTTTCATTTAAGACTTGGATTTTTTTTATTTAATCCCTTTTTAATTTCTTCAATGATTAATTGGAATTCCAATTAATTATTTTGGCTGACTGTTTTTACATAAATAATAAGTAAAAAAGAAGTAGGAACTAGAATGAACAGTGCAGTAGCAATAAATGCGAGAATATTGACTTCCATAACCTCTTTATTTTTTATTTTCACAATAACTCGGGATGTAATCCCATGGAGAGGAAAAAGGGGTATCTTGTAAATTCAAGGGTAGGGCTTGCATTCTGATAATACTGAATCAATTCAATATTATGAATATCGGATCTATCAAATCAATTCATGGATGAGAGTTATATTTCACGGATGAGAGTTATATAGTATAACATAGGAAGATCCTCTATCCACACTAAGACCAAAATGGGTTTTTTGATTGGATTAGGAATTCCCTCTTTTTTAATCCTTTTCTACTTTTTCTTTTCTATATCTCTAACCCACGAGCTTTCTTAATCTTATACTTTCTTAATCTTATACAATTTCCCTTCCTTTTTCTTATAGTTATACATACAATTATGTATGTATTATATGACCAACTTTCACTTTCTATGGGTCACATAGACATCCAAATAAGCAGTAGAAGTGAGATGGGGAAAAGAGGTCTGAAATAAAAAGGGAATACGATTTATGTATGGATTCCGGTAAAATACCGGTACTCTATTCCATAAGAGTGGAATAGGAAATTAAGATGAGGATGGTATCATCATAAAGAAAGATAGAGTAATATAATATCCTAAATTCTACTAATCCACATATCGTATGTGTGTCTTTCTTTATCGATTGGGAGTAGTGAAAAAAAAATTCCTATATGCCCTCCCTCCCTCTTTAATGAGAGATGCAAAATAAAAAAGTGAAGTAAGGGTGCCCTGTGGGTATTTGATCTTGCTCCCTGCCCCTTTTTTTCATGGAAAAAGGAAATATCAATTTCTCCATTCATTGAACCCTAGTTCGGGACTGACGGGGCTCGAACCCGCAGCTTCCGCCTTGACAGGGCGGTGCTCTGACCAATTGAACTACAATCCCCGCGGGGTGTATGGCATACCCATTCTTAAATAGAACCATAAGAAGATTCGATTCGTCTTTCGTACTCTAAGAAATAGACGAATCATATACTACATACCCACATATTATATTATACGTGGGTATAGTGAGAGTGACATAACTAGTATGTCGTGATTTTTTATCACTAAAAATGGATAATAATCCAGCCTTCAATAAGAAAAACTCTTTTGTTTGTAAGAAAGGAATGAGAGAGATATGGATTAGAAAAAAAAATTTCCCTTTTTTCTTTATCTTTTATTTCTATAGATCAGACATTTTATTTTATGGAAGAAAAACAAAAGGATTTAGTTCATACTCACGAAGCCCTAGATTTTTGGTTTGGGCCGAGCTGGATTTGAACCAGCGTAGACATTGTCAACGAATTTACAGTCCGTCCCCATTAACCACTCGGGCATCGACCCAGGAAGAATTTATTCTAGGGTTTTTGCTAATCTATGATTAACCTCCTTTCATAATACTCCCTACCCCCAGGGGAAGTCGAATCCCCGCTGCCTCCTTGAAAGAGAGATGTCCTGAACCACTAGACGATAGGGGCATCACTAGACGATAGGGCCATATACAACCGCTCGTGATTATACTATAATCATAGTATGAGCAGTTTTTTGGAATTGTCAATATACTCGAAAAGTATAAATAGATCCAAAGCAAAGAGTTTTTCCAACTTTTCTGTTATGTTTTCATCTAGGATTTTTTTTAGTTGATCGTTATAGATTAATTCTCCGTGCTTCATTTAGTGTTCATACCAAAAATGCATCCATCCCGCACTAAGTCATAAAATTCTCTAAAAATATAGAGAAAGTTTCAAAAACAAAGAAAAAAAGTGAATCAATTTAGTAGAAAAGTACTCTATCAGATTCGAACCAACGACTTACGTCTTAGCACGAGATTACTCTACCACTAATTTAAAAAGCCCTTTATCGGATTTGAACCGATGACTTATGCCTTACCATGGCATTACTCTACCACTGAGTTAAAAGGGCTTTTTATTTAATTCAAAAATTAGCCACTTGGATTTCCCATTATGGGTCTACTGCATAATGTACATATTATATATATAATATATAGAGATAGAGAGAGAGACATTATGTAGAGATTGTATATGTATATATCGATATCTTGAGAGCTCAAAATAAAATTAATAAAAAAAAACATACCCTACATAACATATCCAACTCTTCTTGGTTCAGGGTTTTCCGTTTCCGAAGACTAGTAAAATAGGCGGATTCTGGAACCCCAAGGATTCAACGGTATATGGATATGGAAAATATAAGATTTCCGATCCTAGCGGGAAAAGGCGGGGAACAGATACCCAATAGGATATAGGATCCTTGGGAGGAACTTTTGGTAATGGCCTTGATCCTCTATGCTATTTTTTATGTGTTCTTAGTTCTATTGAACTTTTTGCATTCTTTTAAACAAGAATCTAATAAACTAGAATTGAGTCAGTGGAAAAAAGGAGAGAGAGGAAAGTGTTAAATGGAGAGAGTCGACTAATCAGAGACTTTTAGGATCTTCTTTACATCAGGTAAATCTGTCGGCCCTGTCCGTTTTTTTCTTTAAGTTACGACTCTTTGCTGCTTACTTCTATCAAGCCATAGGGAAAGTCTATGATGAATTTGGAAAACTCATCTCACTCTTACTCTATGGCTCGGACTTAATGGGGGAAGAAAACATCTTCCATAATTTCTTTTTTGTTCAATTCTGGACAAAAAAGAAAAGGAAAAAAGGAATTTATAGGGACAGTGTTACCCCCTATATCCCCTAGTTTATATTGTAGGAATAATAAAACAATTTAGCAGTCTGACACACTTACGTCCTTGCAAAGTAAATAATTATTATTGTAGTCGTAACCGTAGAATAGGATCCTAATCAAAATAAATACATTTGGTTCAGGCGCTATTAGCATGGTAAGAAAAGATTTTTTTTACAGACCAGAGGGGCTATCTAAATCCTAAAGTAAAGGCGAGCGATCGAAGTAGAAGTACCAACGGCTCAGTGTCATGAACCTTCTCCATCTGATTCAATAAGGGGGAATTAGCCTTCTTGTCAAATGGCTATCCTTGACAAAGGGTACCATTTATACCATAATCTACAATGTAGCGGGTATAGTTTAGTGGTAAAAGTGTGATTCGTTCTATTAATAACTGAATTTGAAATGATATACTTAAGGCATCCTTAAGTTTTTTATTTTTATATTCCGATGAAAACTTTAGTTCTTATAAAGGATTAAATCCTTTTCCTCTCAATAGCATATTGAGGAAGAATATACATTCTGGCGATTTGTATCCAAAGACTAATTTAAATTGCATCCAAAATAAAAATAGGATTATGAGTACAGAGTCGCGAAGCATAATTTTGCATTGGATTAAGTATTCCAATTTTGAAAATATGAGTAAAGGATCTATGGATGAAGATACAAAAAAGTTGATTTCCAATCGTAACTAAATCTTCTTAAAATAAGGAATAAGGAAGCCAAATAGCTAAAAAACGATAGTTTTGGTTTACTAGAACCATCCGCATATTGTTTCAGCTCGGTGGAAACCCAATTCTTTTCCTCAGGATCTCTTGAATGAAATTAGGGAACGAAGTAAGTAGATTAGATGAATTTAGATAGAATTTCTATCTCCTACTCTATAAGGATCATCTAGAAAGCGGAGAGCTTTGGTTCCATTCAAATAGAAAAGCTGACATAGATGTTAAGTGGTGAGAATATCCATAAAGGAGCCGAATGAAATCAAAATTTCATGTTCGGTTTTGAATTAGAGACGTTAAAAATAATCAACCAACGTCGACTATAACCCCTAGCCTTCCAAGCTAACGATGCGGGTTCGATTCCCGCTACCCGCTCCATTCTGTATAAAAGGAGTATTCTATTTGTCTAGACATGTTAGAGGCTTGTATTCAAGCCTTTTTTGTCCACCAGTTTCTGGTACTCCAGAGCGGAGTAGAGCAGTTTGGTAGCTCACGAGGCTCATAACCTTGAGGTCACGGGTTCGATTCCCGTCTCCGCACTTAGCAGTCTGTATAAAAGGACTATTCTATTTCTCTAGATATGTATGGTAGAGGGGCGTATCCAACCCTTTTTTATTCATTAGTTCCCGGCCCTAGAGGGCAAAATTGAGCAGTTTGCGAAGTCACTTGCCTTCAAAAAAAGAAGGCGCAAGGCCTCTCCCTACCCTGCAGAAAATAAAAATGAAACGAAAGGGACAGTCTACCTCTCCCTTCCCTTTAAAAAAAGTTTGCCCGTTGTTTGTCTCAGTTAATACCCAATTTTTGGAGCTCTGTTGGCGAGTTCTATTTCTGCCTCTGGAGCGCCCTCTTTTTTTGAGTGGGATGCAAAGGAAGGGTAAGATAGTAAGGGATACGGCACTAGACTAACACCTAATTAATACTTAATTTAATATAAGTAGTTAAACAGTTAACTAGACTAAACTTTTTATCATAGTACTTTGATAAATTAAGCGGGCGAGCGGCGGGAATCGAACCCGTATCTTCTCCTTGGCAAGGAGATATTTTACCATTGAACTACGCTCGCTACGGTATATATTTTATAGCGTATATCCGCCTGGGTCGACCTTCTATGTCTGGGTCGACCGTTTCATTTCATTTTCTATTATATTAGAGTTTTCCTTTTTTTATTATCTGTCAATGAATATTCTAATGGGAATGGAATTTCATAATACTGAAAGAGAAGAGCTAGCAATTCGGAACGCAAATTGCGTTTTAATACGTCTCACTATTCTAATTTTTTAGAAGAAATGGCCTTTATTATTTCTTTTTTATGGGGTTAATAAATATTAACCAAATTTCATTTAAGAAATGAGAGAATTCAGAATAGCTACGAGAAAGACTAGTCCAATCCATAATGATGTACCGGAAAATACAACATTTTTATTATTTGACCAACCATCAGGAGAAGCAAATACAAGGGGTACACTAATTACTAAGACTGAGGAAGTCGCAATTAATGCAAAAACAGCTAATTGGAAAGCAATAGTCATATTTCTAATCCTCCAAGCTACCATCAAATAAAGTTGACTACATATTTGATCCCTCACTTAAACCAAAATTGTAAAAAAATACAAGAAGTAGGAGGGGTTTAATCATGAATCCATTGATTCTTCTCTTTAATTCAAATTTATTACTTAAACCGCTTTTTTATTTGGATATGGGGGTGAGAAGAGATTATTTACTCTTTATTTCACAAGCGGGTATAGCGGATCCTGTATCCGTGTATACAGTATACAGAGATATATCGAAAAGGAACTTGTATCTGATATCTTTCTAGAGGCTAATAAATCTTTTTATTTTTTATATGGCTATGTTCTATTTGTAGGAGTAAAATAAGGATTAGGCTGTGGAGAGATGGCTGAGTGGTTGATAGCTCCGGTCTTGAAAACCGGTATAGTTCTAGGAACTATCGAGGGTTCGAATCCCTCTCTCTCCTTTTGCTTATTGAATACGTTTGTTTCTTTCATTTTTATTTATTTTTTTTTTCTGTCCCTTATCTTTCTTTCATAAAAAGGAATGAATGGCTCGGCTAGATGGAATAACCGAGCCAGAACAGAAAAAAAGTAGAACAGGTATAAATAAGAAAATCTTAGTTAAGAGGGTTCATGTAAAGAACAGGTTCCAAATCACGATCGATTCCCTTTTCAAAACCTGCTGCAGCAGCTCGGGCTCTTCCTGCATGCCATAAATGGCCCACAAAAAAGAAGAATCCTAGAACAAAATGAGAAGTTGATAACCAACTTCTAGGAGAGACATAATTAACTGCATTGATCTCGGTAGCTACGCCACCCACGGAATTTAAAGAGCCTAAAGGAGCGTGGGTCATATATTCTGCTGAGCGTCGTTCTTGCCAAGGTTGTATGTCTTTTTTCAACCTACTCAAGTCCAAACCGTTGGGGCCCCTTAGAGGTTCTAACCATGGAGCACGAAGGTCCCAAAAACGCATAGTTTCCCCTCCAAAGATAACCTCCCCAGTTGGGGAACGCATTAGATATTTACCTAAACCTGTGGGTCCTTGAGCGGATCCCACATTAGCTCCAAGACGCTGGTCTCTAACTAGAAAAGTAAATGCTTGAGCTTGAGAAGCTTCTGGCCCGGTGGGTCCATAAAACTCACTCGGATAAGCTGTATTATTGAACCATACAAAACAACAAGCGATAAAACCAAAGACAGATAAAGCAGCTAAACTATAAGACAAGTAAGCTTCTCCAGACCATACAAATGCACGGCGAGCCCATGCGAAGGGTTTGGTTAAAATATGCCAAATTCCGCCAAATACACAAATAAAACCCAACCATACATGCCCACCAATTATATCTTCTAAATCATCTACACTAACAATCCACCCTTCTCCACCAAAAGGAGATTTTAGTAAATAACCAAATATAACACTGGGACTAAGGGTCAAATTGGTAATTTTTCTTACATCTCCCCCCCCAGGGGCCCAGGTATCATATACACCGCCAAAATAAAGAGCCTTGAGTACTAGAAGAAAAGCACCTAGACCTAACAAAATTAAGTGAATACCCAAAATTGTAGTCATTTTATTTCTATCTTTCCAGACATAACCAAAGAATGGAAAAGATTCCTCAAGAGTCTCGGGTCCCAGAAGCGCGTGATAAATGCCACCGAAGCCTAAGACTGCGGAGGAAATTAGGTGAAGTACGCCAGATACAAAGTACGGAAAAGTATCTAGAACTTCCCCCCCTGGCCCTACTCCCCAACCTAGAGTAGCTAAGTGTGGAAGTAAAATCAACCCTTGTTCATACATGGGCTTTTCTGGTACGAAATGGGCCACTTCAAATAGGTTCATTGCTCCGGCCCAGAATACGATTAATCCGGCATGAGCTACATGAGCTCCAAGCAGTTTACCGGACAAATTGATAAGTCTGGCATTCCCAGCCCACCAAGCAAAGCCGGTGGTTTCTTGGTCACGACCAGCTAAAACGAAAGTTCCATTAAAGAGCGTTTCCACGTGGTAGAACCTCCTCAGGGAATATAAGATTTTCATGAGGCTGATCCTGAGCTGCCATCCACGCACGAATACCCTCGTTTAAAAGAATATTTTTGGTGTAGAAAGTCTCAAATTCAGGATCTTCCGCTGCACGGATTTCCTGGGAAACAAAGTCATAGGCACGTAAGTTCAGAGCCAAGCCAACTACGCCAATAGCACTCATCCATAAACCGGTGACGGGTACAAATAGCATAAAGAAATGTAACCAACGTTTATTGGAAAAAGCAACACCAAAGATTTGGGACCAAAAGCGGTTAGCAGTGACCATTGAATAAGTTTCTTCAGCTTGAGTTGGGTTAAAAGCACGGAAGGTATTTGCACCATCACCGTCCTCAAATAGAGTGTTTTCTACGGTCGCTCCATGAATAGCGCATAGCAGAGCCGCACCTAATACTCCGGCAACTCCCATCATATGAAATGGGTTCAACGTCCAATTATGAAATCCTTGGAAGAAAAGGATGAATCGAAATATCGCTGCTACGCCAAAACTCGGCGCAAAGAACCAACCAGATTGCCCCAGTGGATAAATAAGGAATACAGAAACAAAAACAGCAATTGGACCAGAGAATGAGATTGCATTATAAGGCCGCAATTGAACAGACCGAGCAAGTTCAAATTGGCGTAACATGAAACCTATTAGTGCAAAAGCCCCGTGGAGAGCTACAAAAGTCCATAGACCGCCTAATTGACACCAACGAGTAAAATCTCCTTGTGCTTCGGGCCCCCATAGTAGCAACAAAGAGTGTGCTAAACTATTGGCAGGGGTAGAAACTGCTGCGGTTAAGAAATTACAACCTTCCAAATAGGAACTAGCCAATCCATGGGTATACCAAGAAGTTACAAAAGTTGTCCCTGTAAACCAACCCCCTAAAGCGAAATAAGCACAAGGAAAGAGCAATAGGCCAGACCATCCTACAAAAACGAAACGGTCCCTTCGTAACCAGTCATCCATAGTATCAAATAGATCATTTTCTTCTTTAGGAATTCTACCAAGGGCTATAGTCATAGTGATCCTCCTATTCAATTACTTCAACCATTTCCGAGCACCTCATATCACTTTCCAAGGCATATGATAGTTTTATTATCTGTGGACGATTTCTTTCTCGTTCAATGCCCTTTTTCAATGGTCTCGAAGAGAGAAATTTCCCATTTTTATCTATGGAGTCACAGTCACAACCGAGGTCGTGGTAAATCCATGAATTTGATTCGATTTGTTTTTCTTATACTATTTATTTGTTTTTCTTATACTATAGAAATAGAAATAAATTGTTTTTCTTATACTATAGAAAGAAATAAACCTTTGAATTCAGCATTATTCCAAGACTCCTATTTCAAAGTCTATCTTTTAAGGGAAAAATGCAAATAAAAGTAACCCTTCTTTTCCCATTCCCTCTCTATTGCATGGGTGGAAGAACTAAAATAATAGAGGATTCTGAAAAAAAAAAATGGACCTTCGAAATCCAATTTTATGTGTAGCGCAAAGGAGTTGCGATTTCTTCTTATTCCTATAGAACATCTAGTAACAAGAATATGAAATCGTAAATAGCGAAAAATTCTTGTCTTGCGCGGTCTAAGTCTAAGGAAATAAAAAAAATTCGCTTATACAATTTCATCTACATCGAATTTATATATCAGAATAGCGGATAGAGGCATCATTAAAGGAGTCAGGTCTACTTACTTTATGCTTCTTTCCAATTTTATGGTGGATTTGATAAGAACCCTTTTTGCTTTCTTGATAAATAATCGACAAAAAAAGCGTTTTTTTTATATAACCTGCTTGTTTTATTATAATTATAACAAGTCCTATATGGAAATGCCCGCTAAAGAGAAAATCTATTTGATTGTCTCTCGGCCAATATCGATTTTTAGAAAGAAAAAACAAGAATTTTCTTCTTTTTTTATTAACATTAAGAAAAAAGAATATAATTAAAATGGAATTGGCAATATAATTTTTATAGACTTTTGAAAGAAAAAAAAGGGGTTTTTTGCAACCGTTATTTCTTATTTCTTGCCTATATCATATCACGGAAACCTTTCGCTTTGGAACGTGGAGAGATGGCTGAGTGGACTAAAGCGGCGGATTGCTAATCCGTTGTACAATTTTTTTGTACCGAGGGTTCGAATCCCTCTCTTTCCGCTCCCTTGGATCATTTGGGACTTTCGAATTGGAAAGAATTCTGACCCCCGGATTTTCTCATAGATAAATGTACGAAACAAATCCAATAAGAAAAAAAAAAACTGAATTTTTACTCCTCGCGTCCAGGATTCCGTCCTGGGTCATTAGATAAGAATCCAAAGATAAAGAGTGAAACAAAGAATATCACTACTGTATAAACAAAAAGTTTGAGAGTAAGCATTACATAATCTCCAAGATTTTTTTTTAAGGAATAGATTACCAGTTTTTCCTTACCACACGGATCCACTAGGATGGTTTTTTTTTATACCTAAAAATGCAAAAAAGAATTCTTGAAAAAAATTGCAAGAATTCTTTTATAATAAGCACTCTTATCAATAGCAAAAATAGGGTTAGGTGGTTAGGTATTGTGTAGGTACCTTTAGGTACCTGCTCAACCTAGGTGCAGGGGAGTAGAAAGGCTGATCCAAATTTATTGCTGTAGCTACCCATTCAATGTAGAAGAATTTAAATTTTAGAATCGAAGGTTCATAATATAAAAATATAAAACTTCTCGGCTTTTACCCATTTTAAAATTTTTTTGGAATGAACACATCATTCAATTTGGCATACAGAGTACTAAAGATTTCATCGAAAACTTACAGCAGCTTGCCAAACAAAGGCTAATAGAAAAAAGAATAGAGGTATAACAGGCATAATATCCACGATTGGATTGAAAATAGCATAAGCTTCGGGTAATTTGGCAAAGAAAAAACTAGTAGGATAAAGAACAGAATTAAAACAGATACAGGTTAAACTAAGTATATTAGGCATAACAAGCATTTCATTCTTGTAGAGTAAATAATTGGATTTTTCTTGAGTTATTTTTTTAAGGGAAAGAAGGAAAAGGCAGATTCAAAATCTTTTTTCTTCGGACTTTCCCAAACACAAAATACCTCCTTGTATTCGCACTCTCAAATGAGAGTGGAATAAATTCGACTTTCATATAATATCTTAATAGAATTCCATGTAATGATCAATGCATTTTTTTGATTCTATATTATCCGCATGTGTAGAATACTAGCAAGAGAATATCCCTCCTTTTTTATGTAATTGAAATGGTATTGACGAATAACAAATAAACATACTAGTGTTTATTAGTGTCGCATAAAACCCGAAATGGGGCGTGGCCAAGTGGTAAGGCAGCGGGTTTTGGTCCCGTTACTCGGAGGTTCGAATCCTTCCGTCCCAGATTGTTTCTGATGAAACAAACGGTGAAATCATATAGTATTCCGTACGAGACAAAAGTTTATTAAAGAGAATAATGATATCTTATTCTTTCTCAGAAAACATAATAAAGTCTTAAGTCCAGTCAAATTGACTATCTTTATTTTCATGAAAAAATGGGATCTATCAAGCACATTCAGGATATGCCTCTACTATAAAATCACTTAGTCATATTTTTTTCTTCCTTTTGGTATTCGAGTTGAAGAAGTACGAGAATTCTATAACTACCAAAAACTTTCAATCTTTTCATTGGAATAGTTTATTTAGTTATTATAGTTAATTGTTTTTGGTACTGAAAAAATATATTACTACTAGAATTCTAATTCTAGTAATTAAATTAATTAAACTTTTTTGGAGGTTGATAGTTTATTTATTGAGGAAGAGTCAATCCTTCTTTTCTCACTTCAAGATTGATCATCTCGAGCCATCCGTTGAGGGTGGAAATTTAAGAATAAATAAGTTTTAAGCAAACTTGTTTAGTCGTCTTTTTCAAACTATGTTTCATTCATATGATAGAATTTTAATATGGGTTTAAATAAATTGGATCTTGGCGGAGGCTTCCCGGATAAATACTTACTTTCTTTTATCCATATTGCTCCATAGATAGCAAGTTTTAATTAGTATAAAAAAACTAAACCAATGACTATTCATGATTCCATCCATATTGGATCAATTCTCTATACCACTTTGCAATGAAAAGAGGAATGTTTGTTATGGTAAAACTTCGTTTAAAACGATGTGGTAGAAAGCAACGTGCGACTTGAAGGACATGATCGATTGTGGATTTTGCTATCCATCATTTTCCATAGTAATGAAAATGCTCTTGGCTCGACATAGCCTGTTCTATTCGTTCCGAACCAAATTTGCGCTGGGTTTAAGTAACATAGTACACGATGGAGCTCGAGAGGACAGAATTTTTTTTATCAAGGGAAAGAATCTAGGGTTAGTGAAAACTAATAAATTAGGCCAACTTTGTCAGTCTATCCTTAATATAGAAATAAATCGAAAGGTTAAAATAAGAAGAAAGTCCAATAAAAGTATATCAGAATCAATCCCTCTTATTAGATTTCTATAGAAGAGATAAATGCTTTATCGAAGGAAATAAGAAAAAAGGGTATGTTGCTACTCTTTTGAAAGAAAAAAATAGGAATTCCCGAAGTAATGTCTAAACCCAAGGATTTCACAAATCAAAGATAAAGGATTCCAGAACAAGTAAACACAATTTTCAATTGTCTCAACAACAGAGTTGGATTAGAATAAGGAATAAAAGTCAATTCGTTCGAAATGAGACAAAGAAAAGAGTTTAAAGACGACTCAAAAATTTTGGAAGGATTTTGCCTTCGAAGTTTGTCAGGCAAAATTAGCCCACTTGAGTCATGAGTATAAATGAAATTTGTTTTTTCTGTAAGGAAATTAATGCACGTCATAGTCTAATTTCTATTATTATCGACAGAAATTCGAATCATTTTCTCGAGCCGTATGAGGAGAAAACCTCATATACGTTTCTAGGGGGGGGCGTTGTTTATCTACATCTATCCCAATAAGCTGTCTATCGAATCGTTGCAATTGATGTTCGATCTCGAAGAGAAGGAAGAGATCTTCAAAAAGTAGGTTTTTATGATCCGATAAAGAATCAAACTTGTTTAAATGTTCCAGCTATTCTCTATTTCCTTGAAAAGGGTGCTCAACCAACAAGAACTGTTTATGATATTTTAAGGAAGGCAGAATTCTTTAAAGAAAAAGAAAGAACTTTGAGTTAATTGAAGAACTAAATGAATCAAAAAATAGGATAGGAGAAGATTATTAGTATTCCTAGTTGTCTAATTATTTAGACACAATTTACCTCTTTTTTAATCCTATTTGGATTTATATTATATCGTGCCAATCCAACATAAGCCCCTATTTTATTTACTTTTTCTATCTAATTTGTTTTCTTACCATTGTATTTCCATTGACAAAGGTCTATTGAACAAATAGAATTTGTAGATAGATGGGTCTCTTTATCCTCACTCCATATTCAATTTTTCCGCCTACACTTCGCTCAAATGATAAGGGTGTTCCTCTTGCATGTATTCTCATACAATATAATATATATTTTTTATAATATATATTTTTTGTTAATAAAAATCGCTAAAAATAAGGAGAATTTGGCCATCGTGATTAGGGTCGCTCTTTTTTTAACTTTACTTTAGTGGAATTTCACCGGACCTGTTCGTTTTGGCATTTGAGTGTTTTTCATGGTCGATAAAAAAAATCTTTTGATGTCTTGCTAGTTCAATGTTTTGACAGAAGCGCGCGGTGTAATTCCATTGATTTTTGGATTTCGATCGTATCTAAGATCCTTTTTTTATCTGGGTTGCTAACTCAATGGTAGAGTACTCGGCTTTTAAGTGCGACTATGATCTTTTACACATTTGGATGAAACAACAAATTCGTCCAGACTCTTGGTAGAGTCTAGAAGACCACGACTGATCCTCAAAGGTAATGAATGGAAAAAATAGCATGTCGTAATAAAATCAATCTTTTTTGAATGGAATCCAAAATTACGATTTTCTGGGTCTAATGAATAAATGGATAGAGCCTGGCTCCAATTCTGGTAAAATAAAAAGCAACGAGCTGAACTTCCTAATTGGAATGATTCCCCGCTCTAATTAGACGTTAAAAATAGATTAGTGCCGGATGCGGGGAAAGGTTGGGTTTTCCTATGAGTGGACCCTTTATTTTTTCTTTTTTTTTTTAGAAATCCTAATTATTCTTGATTATGGATTGAATAAGGGATGTTATGGATTGAATGTGTAAAAGAAGCAGTATATTGATAAAGAGGCTGTATTCCAAAGTCAAAAGAGCGATTGGCCTGCAAAAATAAAAAACTTGTTCTGTTCTTTTTTTTTAATTAGAACAAACATAAACTAATTGGGTAGAAAAGGAGCAGAAAAAGATCTGTGGATTAGACTCCCTTTCTTTCCAGGGTTTGTATTAAAAATGCAACACCCTGTTCTGACCATATTGCACTATGTATCATCATTCGATAAACCGAGAAATGCTTCTTCTCTCTGATTCAAGTAGAAATACAAATGGAAAAATTCGAAGGGTATTCAGAAAAACATAAATCTCGTCAACAATACTTTGTCTACCCACTTCTCTTTCAGGAATATATTTATGCATTTGCCCACCATTATGGATTAAATGGTTCTGAACCTGTGGAAATAGTTGTTAGTTGTAATAACAAGAAATTTAGTTCACTACTTGTGAAACGTTTAATTATTCGAATGTATCAGCAGAATTTTTTGGATAACTCGGTTAATCATCCTAACCAAGATCGATTATTGGATTACAAAAATTATTTTTATTCTGAGTTTTATTCTCAGATTCTATCTGAAGGGTTTGCGATCGTTGTGGAAATCCCATTCTCGCTACGGGAATTTTTTTGTCTGAAAGAAAAAGAAATACCAAAGTTTCAGAATTTACGCTCTATTCATTCAATATTTCCCTTTTTAGAAGACAAATTTTTGCATTTGGATTATCTATCACATATAGAAATACCCTATCCTATCCATTTGGAAATCCTGGTTCAACTCCTTCAATACCGTATCCAAGATGTTCCATCTTTGCATTTATTGCGATTCTTTCTCAACTATTATTCGAATTGGAATAGTTTTATTACTTCAATGAAATCCATTTTTTTTTTTCAAAAAGAAAATAAAAGACTATTTCAATTCCTATATAACTCTTATGTATCAGAATATGAATTTTTTTTGTTGTTTCTTCGTAAACAATCTTCTTGCTTACCATTAGCATCTTCTGGAACTTTTCTGGAACGAATCCACTTTTCTAGGAAGATGGAACATTTTGGGATAATGTACCCTGGTTTTTCTCGGAAAACCCTATGGTTCTTTATGGATCCTCTTATGCATTATGTTCGATATCAAGGAAAGGCAATTCTTGCATCAAAAGGCACTTTTTTTTTGAAGAAGAAATGGAAATGCTACCTTATCAATTTCTGGCAATATTATTTCTGTTTTTGGACTCAGCCGCGAAGAATCCATATAAACCAATTAGCAAACTCTTGCTTCGATTTTATGGGGTACCTTTCAAGTGTACAAAAAAGTTCTTTGTTAGTAAGGAATCAAATGCTGGAGAATTCATTTCTAATAGATACTCGAATGAAAAAATTCGATACCATAGTCCCCGCTACTCTCCTCATAGGATACTTATCAAAAGCTCAATTTTGTACTGGATCGGGGCATCCTATTAGTAAACCCATTTGGACAGATTTATCAGATTGGGATATTCTTGATCGATTTGGTCGGATATGTAGAAATCTTTTTCATTATCATAGTGGATCTTCGAAAAAACGGACTTTGTATCGACTAAAGTATATACTTCGACTTTCATGTGCTAGAACTTTAGCTCGTAAACATAAAAGCACGGTACGAACTTTTATGCAACGATTGGGTTCGGCATTTTTAGAAGAATTTTTTATGGAAGAAGAGCAAGTTTTTTCTTTGATGTTCACCAAAACAACTCTTTTTTCTTTCTGTGGATCACACACATGAGCGTATTTGGTATTTGGATATTATACGTATCAATGACCTGGTCAACCCTCTTAATTAATCATTAGACGAAATTAAGAAACAGGAAAGGGTTGATAAATGATCAAGAAAAAACTTTTCTATTTTTCATTCTGAAATGTTCTTTTTATTATAATAAAGAGTAGGTGAATCAACTTACTAATTAAAAAAATTAGTAGAACTTCCTCTTTGGAATAGAAATTGGCTATTTCTACATAGGGAAAGTCGTGTGCAATGAAAAATGCAAGCACGATTTGGGGAGGGATTTTTCTCTATTGTAACAAGGAAGAATTATCTACTCCATCCGACTAGTTCCGGGTTCGAGTCCCGGGCAACCCATATAGAAAAGACCCATCAAAGTTTTTCACTTTGACTCACTTCATTTACAAATACAAAATTATTGGTTTGGTTAATTTAGTTATATGGATAGCTAATCTTTGGGCTGACTTGGTTGACATTGGTATATAGTCTATGTTATACTGTTAAATAACAAGCCTTCTATTATCTATATTCTAGTTAATACGTGTGCTTGGGAGTCCTTGCAATTTGAATAAACCAAGATCTTACCATGACTGCAATTTTAGAGAGACGCGAAAGTACAAGCCTGTGGGGTCGCTTCTGCAACTGGATAACTAGCACTGAAAATCGTCTTTACATCGGATGGTTCGGTGTTTTGATGATCCCTACCTTATTGACCGCAACTTCTGTATTTATTATCGCCTTCATCGCTGCCCCTCCAGTAGATATTGATGGTATTCGTGAGCCTGTTTCTGGTTCTTTACTTTATGGAAACAATATTATCTCTGGTGCTATTATCCCTACTTCTGCGGCGATCGGATTGCACTTTTACCCAATTTGGGAAGCTGCATCTGTTGATGAGTGGTTATACAATGGTGGTCCTTATGAGCTAATTGTTCTACACTTCTTACTTGGTGTAGCTTGTTATATGGGTCGTGAGTGGGAACTTAGTTTCCGTCTGGGTATGCGTCCTTGGATTGCTGTTGCATATTCAGCTCCTGTTGCAGCTGCTACTGCTGTTTTCTTGATTTACCCTATTGGTCAAGGAAGCTTTTCTGATGGTATGCCTTTAGGAATCTCTGGTACTTTCAACTTTATGATTGTATTCCAGGCAGAGCACAACATCCTTATGCATCCATTCCACATGTTAGGTGTAGCTGGTGTATTCGGCGGTTCCCTATTCAGTGCTATGCATGGTTCCTTGGTAACCTCTAGTTTGATCAGGGAAACTACTGAAAATGAATCCGCTAATGAGGGTTACAAATTTGGTCAAGAGGAAGAAACTTATAATATTGTGGCTGCTCATGGTTATTTTGGCCGATTAATCTTCCAATATGCTAGTTTCAACAACTCTCGTTCTTTACACTTCTTCTTGGCTGCTTGGCCTGTAGTAGGAATCTGGTTCACTGCTTTAGGTATTAGTACTATGGCTTTCAACCTAAATGGTTTCAATTTCAACCAATCTGTAGTTGATAGTCAAGGTCGCGTTATTAATACTTGGGCTGATATCATCAACCGTGCTAACCTTGGTATGGAAGTAATGCACGAACGTAATGCTCACAACTTCCCTCTAGACTTAGCTGCTGTTGAAGTTCCATCTATTAATGGATAAGGTTTTTCTGCTAACATATAAGAATTTTTGAAGACAGAAATACCCAATATCTTGTTCTAGCAAGATATTGGGTATTTCTGTCTTTATTTTGAATCTTTTTTTCTTCTTAATCTTTCTATTCAGAATTCAGTTAACGACGAGATTTAGTATCCTTTCTTGCATTTTCATAACTCGTGAAATGCCGAGTAGGCACGAATTCCCCCAATTTGCGACCTACCATAGGATTTGTTATGTAAATAGGTATATGTTCCTTTCCATTATGAATCGCGATTGTATGGCCAACCATTGTGGGTAGAATGCTAGATGCCCGGGACCACGTTACTATTGTTTCTTTCTCCTCCTTCATATTGACCTTTTCTATCTTTGCCAATAAATGATGAGCTACAAAAGGATTCGTTTTTTTTCGTGTCACAGCTGATTACTCCTTTTTTCCTTTTTAAAGAGTGGCATTCTATGTCCAATATCTCGATCGAAGTACGGAGGTCAGAATAAATAGAATAATGATCAATGGAAAAAAGAAAAAAATCCTTTAGCTGGATAAGGGGCGGATGTAGCCAAGTGGATCAAGGCAGTGGATTGTGAATCCACCATGCGCGGGTTCAATTCCCGTCGTTCGCCCATCGCATTATTGCAAATTCCAAAAATGCAATTTTCCATATTCCTAGTTACGTATTTACTTACGGCGACGAAGAATAAAACTATCGCTATATTTTTTCCTTTTCCTAGTTCTTCTTCCAAGCGCAGGATAACCCCAAGGGGTTGTGGGTTTTTTTCTACCAATGGGAGCTTTCCCTTCACCGCCCCCATGGGGGTGGTCCACAGGGTTCATAACTACCCCTCTTACTACGGGGCGTTTACCTAGCCAACACTTAGATCCGGCTCTACCCAAACTTTTTTGGTTCACCCCAACATTACCCACTTGTCCGACTGTTGCTAAGCAGTTTTGGGATACTAAACGGACCTCCCCAGATGGTAATCTTAAAGTGGCCGATTTACCCTCTTTTGCAATGAGTTTCGCTACAGCACCTGCTGCTCTAGCTAATTGCCCACCCCTTCCACGTGTGATTTCTATGTTATGCATGGCCGTGCCTAAGGGCATATCGGTTGAAGTAGATTCTTCTTTTCTCTCAAAAAACCCCTTCCCAAACTGTACAAGCTTCTTCCAAAGCATACGGCTTTCTAGATGTATATGACGATCTCTAGACAGATGGATCTTATATGAATCATATGATGAAGTACCACATGAGTGGATATATAGGAAAGGAATCCAAATCTGCCGAATCGCTCATGTTATGATCTTCTACATCCTAGGTCTCTGCGTTCCGTCATCTGGCTTATGTTCTTCATGTAGCATTCAGATCGAATGACTCTATGAAATTACGTCGATACTTCCACATATTATGGGTAACGTAGGAGACATCCCTATTTTCCCCCGGGGGTCTTAATTACCACTGCTTAGCTTTCAATTTGCCTCTGACCATCAAATTAAATGTGAATAACCCGTCCTCCTCTCTTTGAAACAAGGGGCGCTTCCGGTTCTGTGCGTGCTTCAAACAATTTTGTCTTCTCCATATTACCATATCTCTAGAGCCAATAATTTTCTATGAGGAACTACTGAACTCAATCACTTGCTGCCGTTACTCAACAGTTTTCTGTTGAGGTCTATCCCGTAGAGGTAGTCAAATTGGATCAGTGATCGATTTCTAGGTTTCGTCGTAAACCTAATTGGTTACTTCCAATTACGTAAATCAATAGTTCAAACCGCACTCAAAGGTAGGGCATTTCCCATTGATATAGGAACTTTTGTACCAGAAACAATAGTATCTCCAATTATAGCCCCTCTGGGATGTAAAATATATCTCTTCTCACCATCCCCATAGTGTATGAGACAAATGTATGCATTTCGATTAGGGTCGTATTCTATGGTTACGATTCTACCAGATATGTCTTTTTGATTCCGTCGAAAATCTATTTTACGGTATAGGCGCTTATGACCTCCCCCTCTATGCCTTGCGGTAATGATTCCTCTGGAATTACGACCTTTACCACAACGGTGCCGTCCATGGATCAAATTATTTCGTGGATTGGATTTCACTTGCCTGTCTACGGTTCCCTTGCGTGTGCTCGGGATAGGTGTTTTGTATAAATGTTTCGCCGTATTATTAAGTATTCTCCTTTAGTTTTTTTCTCTATCTAGAAGTGGAATAGAATAACCCGGTTGAAGGGTAATGATCATACGTCTGTAATGCATTGTATGGCCCAGAATAGGTCCTATTCTTCTACCTTTTCCAGGTAGTCGATGGCTATTCACAGCTACCACCTTAACACCAAAGAAGAGTTCGACCCAATGCTTTATTTCTGTCTTAGTGAATCCCGATTCGACATTAAAAGTATATTGATTCTTTCCCAATAAACGAAGACTTTTTTCTGTAAATACTGCGTATTTGATTCCATCCATAAATCGACTTTCCCTCCTATGCTCTGAGTTCCAGTATCGATAAGAATTCGAGTTCTTATTGTTCTTATGTTATGGTATGAATATACCATACCAATTCGTTATGTATGGATGATGGATGAGATTCCATGGATAGAGAGCCAGTTCCAATAGACTTATGGAATGTTCCCGTTCGTGTGCATCCAGCAGGAATTGAACCCGCAAATTTACCAATTATGAGTTGGGCGCTTTAACCATTCAGCCATGGATGCTTAACAGGGATCATCGTACATCGTAAATAACCAATTTTCATATAGAAAGACATATCATAGAAAAATGAAATCGAAAATATTCCGAGATGGCAAATATTCGGAGATGACTATGAAAACACCTCTCTGGATCCTCGAATTGAAAGAGAGATTGAGAGGGATCAAGAATCCTAATTCTCGCTATTTGGAATGGATCCAATTCTATTGAGTCTGACTCATAGTGATCATTTCTCTTTAGCAAAGAATGACCTTGGTTATCAAAGGATTGAACAACCGGGATCCATTTACTTATGATACCTAGTTGGCATTGATAACAAGGATCTAATGAATTATGAGTTTAATAGATCCTCTTTAGCAGAAAGACGTATATTCCTTGCTCATTATCAGACAATCACTTATTCCCAAACCTCGTGTGGGACTAATCGTTTTCATTTACCATCTCATGGAAAACCCTTTTCGTTCCGCTTAGCCCTATCGGGTATTTTAGTGATAGGTTCTGTAGGAACTGGACGATCCTATTTGGTCAAATACCTAACGAAAAATTACGATTTTCCTTTCATTAAGGTACGAGGGCTTCTTATTCCACAAGAACGAAAGCACCTTTTCATTCTTTCATATACTAGGGGTTTTTACTTGGAAAAGACAATGTTCCATACTAAAGGATTCGGGTCCATAACCACGAGTTCCAGTGCACTAGATCTTGTAGCACTTAGCAACGAAGCCCTATCCATTAGTATTCCACATAAGAAATCCATTCTAGAAAAAAATACAATTAGATTAGCTCTTCATAGACAAACTTGGGGTTTGCGAGCCAAGGTAAGATCGGCTCGGGATCATGGGACCCTTTTCTATCAGATAGGAGGGGCTCTTGTACAAAATAGACTTACTAAGTAATAACCCCATAGAATCTATCTATATAAAGATAAAGAGGCAATCGTGTCAGGAAGCGGGTTTTTCTTTGGCCAAAAGGTACTTCGAACTTGGAACGAGCATGAAGAGATTAACGAGACTTCTTTCTCTTTTGAGTTTTTCTGGCGGACCTGCCGCGCAAGATCTTTGGTCTTCCCCTGGAACCGATGAAAAAAAGTGGATCGCTTCTTATGTACTCGCTCAGAATGATTCTTCTCTATCTATAGTTCATGGCCTATTAGAAGTAGAAGGTGCTCTGGTGCAATCCTTACCGACAGAAAAAGATTGCAGTCAGGTTGATAATAGTCGAGTGACATTACTTCGTCGGTCCGAACTAAGGAATCTGTTAGAAATGTTTTGAAATGGATATTGTTCTCTCTTTGATCAGGGATTGCTATATGAAAAGAAGTGGAGTTTGAAAAAGGGAACGGAATGCTCAAACCGGAACTGCTAGAGG